>NW_021346993.1:0-347 GCF_001605985.2 Dendrobium catenatum | reverse complement strand
ACTTCATCCGGTAGCATATCGACTCCAATGCCATTCAGCTCATTCACATCGCCTCCAATGATCAAATTGCCGACATCTTGACAAAACCGTTCTCCTGTACTCAGTTTACTGAACTACGAACCAAATTAAACATTCAATCACATAATGCTTAATTTGAGGGAGGATATTAGCAAAGCCGTTATTAACCAAAGCTGAATATAACTTTGTATTAATTTACTTCTCTGCCACAGTTATTTCTTTATATACTTATAACTCCTGTACAACCACATCAATCAATGAATACAATTTTATCTCTTATTATTCTTCTTCCTCCTGAAATGACTAAATGACAATTGAAATTGCTCTGA
>NW_021346992.1:0-388 GCF_001605985.2 Dendrobium catenatum | reverse complement strand
TGTCATGTCCATAGCATCAATTGAATCAATACAATATTTATAGCCATCCATGTCAATATCTATGCTCAATAGTATCCATGCTCAATGATCAGTCAATGCTCTGAATCTATCACTGAAATCCGTACAGTAAAAAAAAAAATCTGTCAATCCAATCCAATTAATAAAGCAGAAATCGATAAAGCAATAAATCTATAAATTTGTATATCAATACAGTAAACATGCATTTCAATACAATAATACTGAACAAGTACAATCAACTGGATATATTGCTGTTGTAGAATCCATATTTCTGTTGTAGATATCTATACGTTGGTTTCAATAAAGAGTCGTCACTCTATTGCCCGTCGGCCTCCCGTCGACATATCTATAAGAACTCCTTATGACTCCC
>NW_021346991.1:0-237 GCF_001605985.2 Dendrobium catenatum | reverse complement strand
CATGTTTTCAATGCTAAAACAATCCTCTAAACCTCCCTTAAAGTTTTTGTAAAGAAAATTGTGAAAGAAAACTAAAATCTTACAAAACCCTAAAAATTCTTTTCCAATTATCTAGAGATCGAGAGGGATTCGTTTGAAAATAAACACACCGGAGTAATCCTCTCGTCGTCCTCTTCGATTTGACCCAAAGCTCTCACCGAAAAATCGTCACCGGAGCAACCCTCGCCGAAGCCGTTC
>NW_021346990.1:0-275 GCF_001605985.2 Dendrobium catenatum | reverse complement strand
GATACAATCAAATCAAAATGGCGCCCGAAGATGAAAAACATACATTGTTCAGAACGCCCATCGGCATATTCTGCTACACGGTCATGCCCTTCGGCTTGAAAAATGCTGGTGCCACCTACCAGCGGGCAATGACTCACATATTTGATGATTTCATTTGCTGGCACCTACCCGATTGGAAGTTTGAAATCATATATGTCCGTTTCAAATGGGATGCAGAATATCAGGAAGCATTTGATAGTATCAAGAAATACTTGTTAAATCTGCCCATTCTCGCA
>NW_021346989.1:0-511 GCF_001605985.2 Dendrobium catenatum | reverse complement strand
CTCTTTAGTGCCCTAGAGCCTCCGGATGCTGATATGAGCCACGCATGTTGATTCAGCCCTTCGGACCTTTCTTCATTTTGGATAGGGCTTCTTAGTCTATACCCATGTGCCAATCCCACTTTAAGGGAGGATAATGTATAATCCTTAATCGAGAGTTTTCTCGGGTTCCGACCCGGGATGTAATTAACCACGGGGGCTTGCGCCCGTGGGAAACTTGGCCCCGCAATCTCCTTTACCCCACTCGATCTCTCGTATCGGGTGGGGGAAACCCATGACTAGGTCGTGTATATTGCTATCCATCGGGGATGTGTTGGTGAAAGCCTCTATCCCCAATGGTTAGTCGTATGCACGATCCAATCTGCCCTTCCTTCGACCCATTCGTGTCGAGCGTAGAGGCCTACGATCATTTTGTCTTACGGGATAGCGCGGCCGTACCCTTTGCGTTCGTACCCCACGAGCGGTGCTCTTTCGGAGGTCCACAACACTTTATATATATATATATATATGTAAA
>NW_021346988.1:0-463 GCF_001605985.2 Dendrobium catenatum | reverse complement strand
GAAAGAAAAATTAAGCCTCTTGCAAGTATAAGGAGATGATCTCTTCTACAATAACGTTGTTGCATTTTTTGTACATTCAAAGGATCTGTATAAATAACTAACACTTGTGAGATTGTACTGAATCATATAAATTTTATTCTATAAAAAATTTCCCAATTACATGCTGCAGACCATTGGTTGTGAACAAAACCAGGACAAAAATTTCCATTTACTTTTGTAGTATATTTTCATTCTAACAATATATTATATTTATAAGTTATCTCCACTCAAACTTTCTTCATGAGGATTTTGTTATGTGGGAGAAGTTTTAATTTTCTATGGCCATACATGATTCTACCTCTAAAAATAGTGACAATATTGTTGTAAATAGTGTATACGAGAACTTGTATTAATATACCAATAATGCATTTAAGAACACAATTTAAACACTTAGAGATGTGTTTGAATCTTATTTTATTCAAAA
>NW_021346987.1:0-209 GCF_001605985.2 Dendrobium catenatum | reverse complement strand
GGCCCAGTAGGCTTAATTCCACTTTTAGTCAGTCGAGGTCCTAGGATGTAGGAAGCACAGGGACTCACACCTACTCCTATCGGATCGGATTTGTACTGGGTATTCAATGACTAACCTAGATAGAAAGCACAGGGACTCACATCTAACTAGGAGAACTAGCCAAGGAGATAGTCTGCCAGAATCTTTAAGGATTTGGCAAAAGCTATCTA
>NW_021346986.1:0-246 GCF_001605985.2 Dendrobium catenatum | reverse complement strand
TATCATATTATTATAATATTTATTTGAATAGAATATTTTTTTTCTTCTTGATAAATGAGTTGACTCATGCGTCAACTTGAACTCACAAAATTGAGTTTGAGCTCAAGCTCGAACAGTCGAACTCAATAAGGCTTCATTTGAGATAGTTTTCTTACTATTTACTTAGCAATTTTCAAGTACACAAATTTCTTGAACTAAAAAGTTTTTTGACTAGAAAGATGTTTTAGAAAGCGTTAAGAAAGTTGT
>NW_021346985.1:0-297 GCF_001605985.2 Dendrobium catenatum | reverse complement strand
GAAAGAGGAGAGTAGAGCAAGAAAAAGCAAGAAACGTGCAGAAGAGAGCAAGGAGAGAGCAAGAGAGAAGCGAGAGAGGGCGAGAGAGGGAGAGAGGGAGGGAGGGAGAGGGAGAGAGAGGAAGAGAGAGAGAGCAAGAAAGAGCAAGAAAGGGAAAGGGAGTGCAAGAGAGGGAGAGATAGAGAGAGAGGGAGAGAGAGAGGGGGTGATAGAGAGGGAGAGAGAGAGGGTGAGAGAGAGAGAATGCAAGAAAGCAAGATAGAGAGCAAGAGAGGGAGAGGGACATAGAGAGAGAGA
>NW_021346984.1:0-485 GCF_001605985.2 Dendrobium catenatum | reverse complement strand
TACACACTTGATAATTGGATGCTCTAAATCGTCGACGGACATTCTTATCATCCAGCACCTGAATCTCAAAGGTGAAATATTTTTTCAAGTTCTTTACAATCATGACCAAAAAGGGAAGCTTTATGCCAAGTGTTGCTGCGGGATCAGCTGGACAAGTGATGTATGTTGACTGAACATTTGATCCAGCTATTTCGAGGACACTGGATTGAATATCTTCATCATGAGGTCGTTTGATTTGCCCATTAACCACTGCAACGACTCAATAAATGGGTTATGTAATAAAGAGAATTTTTACGGAATTGCAGGCCCAGCAACAAAGTTACAGAAACATCAGAAATATCAAATCTGAAAATACACGGTTCAAGGAACACAACTTTGATAATAGTTTGATTAAACATCATGATTCAATGAAGAACTCAGTACTGTAATACTTTTTGCAGAGGGTTTTAGTCAACCTTTGAGTAAGAAAAAATAAGCAATAGAAA
>NW_021346983.1:0-226 GCF_001605985.2 Dendrobium catenatum | reverse complement strand
TGACTAATTGAGACTCAATCATTCACTAATCCACTCCCCCATGATTGCTCTTCATATGCATAATCTAAGTTTAAAGTTCTATGAAGTGGATCTCCCTAAATTAGGATTTAATAATATAAGTAATTTTAAAATAATTTAAAAATACTTATAAACATATAAATTTTGGAAAATAGGATAATTAAAAATAGATCAATTTATAATAAATAAATATAGGGAAATCCAATGG
>NW_021346982.1:0-212 GCF_001605985.2 Dendrobium catenatum | reverse complement strand
GATACCGTCAAAATTTAAATTTCAACGGGGTCCTATCACGATAAATCTTTTGATTACAGTAATGTCTTGCCTTCTAGGGATGTTGCAGATCCTATAACAGTCTCTTCCTCCAAAGAGAATATAGGAATTCAATTCTATACTACTAGGGTCTTACCACCTAGACTTATAACCTTTTTAAGGAAAATTTATCAATTTCTCAAATGTACCAGGTC
>NW_021346981.1:0-232 GCF_001605985.2 Dendrobium catenatum | reverse complement strand
CAAGTGTAGGAATACCATTAAGGGGACTACAAGATTTTAAGGCCTTAAGATCAAGTCCGAGTATAAGAGAAGTGGCATTAAATAAGATTGATTGTGCTGACCCTTCAGACAATTTTTGCTAGATTAAATAAATCATAAGCAAGAGAACTTTTGTTATGATAATATGCTTCAAAAGCACTTGCATAGAGAACTCTCAGATATCAGCAAGAATGGTGAGGTTTGCGTTCAATGC
>NW_021346980.1:0-989 GCF_001605985.2 Dendrobium catenatum | reverse complement strand
GACGATAGCCTTCAAAAGCTCAACTCTTGAGAGAAACGTCTCTCTCTCTAGGTAAACCACGACAAGGGTGGACTTCTTCCCTTTTTAATTATTTTCCTAATCCCCTAATCTTGTAGGTGATGACGATTCACAATGAGTCGTGCTTCACCTTTGCCTAAGTTTAGTAAACGTAGGGTTTTGTTTCGCCGTTGCCCAAAACCTTGTAAACGTAGGATTGAGTGTACTTTCGATGCTTCTAATCTTATTGTTAGATTAGGGATTTTGTTGAAAGCTATTCCATTTGCATGTTGTTGTTTTGATACTTCAAGCGCTTATTGTGCAACTTGGCCTAAACGGAAGTAACCGCTCTTACATTTTATTTTGTCGTTTTAATTTGCTAATAGTTCTAATCGTAATTGTTTTTATCAAGAAATAGTGCGAGTTCTTTTCATATCACTTTAAGCATTGTAGTCCTATATAAAAAATCTTTGGGTAGTGATGCAGGACTAATTAGGTGACATGCTTAGGGCTTCATTTTAAACATTGCACAATTCTTTGATTAGAATAATTTTGAAATCAAATTACTAGCAATTCTCAACGACGATGAAAACAAATGAAGGGATGCTTTGTGTAGGCTAAATTACATGCTCCGAGCTTTGAACTCTCAAAATAATTAAGAAAATAAAGACAACACAAAATAATAGTTTTCAAATTAAATCCCTAATCTAACAACGAGACGTCGGATGCATAGAAGATTACACTCAATTCCTACAAGTGACTAGGCTTGGCAAGAGCAATTTGAAGGAGCTTTCGTGATTTCAATCTAACCAATTGAGAACTTAGATTTGGAAGAAATTGAATGCAAGTGGGAAAGAGAAAACCTTTGTTTAAGGAGACGTGGAGATCCGTCACTTGATGCCGTCGAAGTACTCGTCAATGGATTCCATCATTCCTTGGTGGTTGGAAGTAGAGTCTCCTTGGTCTTTGATCCGCCTCCCAAGTGAGTACCA
>NW_021346979.1:0-358 GCF_001605985.2 Dendrobium catenatum | reverse complement strand
CCATCCATCTCTTTCTCCTCATGCCTCTAAGTAGCCGTTTCCTCCTCTTCTCCCACTGTCCAAGCAAAATCAAGAAGAAGATGGTCTATTCAAGGATCCGGCTACCTTCTCCCATTCGGCCAAAGAAGAAACGTGAGGGATTTTTCTTCTCAGCCCGAGCAAAGCAAAGAAAGGGGATAACTATTCAGGAAAGTTGATTCAAGAAGAGAATATGTGCTACATTTTTTATAATCAAAATAAAGGAAATCTGCTACGGTATTGAGCATAAAAACAAGGTAGATTTATTGTAATTTTGGGTACCAATGCATGATGAGTTTGCTTCAATTTTTTACTATCAAAATAAGGAAGATCCGTTATA
>NW_021346978.1:0-209 GCF_001605985.2 Dendrobium catenatum | reverse complement strand
CACTTAAATAATTGGAGGTTTGTTGACCAAGCATTGATTGGTCAACTAAACACTTTGACTGCTGAGGTGGCAGCCAAATGGCCTCAAGGATTTGTTAGATTAAATCAAAACCAAACCCAAATAAAGGGTTCAAGGTTTGGGTTTTATATGTGGCTTGGAATGGATTTGACCTAACTCATAGAGTCTACTTGGTCAACTTTAAATGGGTT
>NW_021346977.1:0-279 GCF_001605985.2 Dendrobium catenatum | reverse complement strand
CATCGAACAAATGTTCTGACATACAACCTCGGATAGGACTTCTACCCGACATCAAATTTCTACCCGACGTCAGACTCCTGCTCGTAGGAAGACTCCTACGCATCGTCAGACTTCTGCTCGCCAGCAGACTTCTACTCGTCGTCGGACTTCTTCTCGTCGATGAATCTTCGTCGGTCTTCTACCCGAAGTTGAACTTCTACCTGACGTCATACTTCTCCTTGTCATCGAATTTCTGCTCGTCGGCGGACTTCTACTCGTCGTCGGACTTCTGCTCGTCGA
>NW_021346976.1:0-311 GCF_001605985.2 Dendrobium catenatum | reverse complement strand
TGATTAATAAATTATTAATTAATAATATATTATGTTCATATAAATTCTTGATCCTAAACTAAATATCCAAATAGCTTAAATAAACAATCCAATCAATTAGATTTAATTTTGGGTGGCTTGTTGTTGGAACATTATTATAGTTGTTGAACATATTTAAATTTCATCATCAATAATTCATATTAAAATTTTATTTTAACAAATAAACTTAAATCTGGAGCATCTCCAACTGAACACCATACCCCAGTTTGGCGTTCGCAAATTTCTCTAACTTAACGACAAAAGGGGCGTCATTCTCTTGTTCATGAAAAGTG
>NW_021346975.1:0-225 GCF_001605985.2 Dendrobium catenatum | reverse complement strand
ACATACAAGTTTTGAGGCGATCACACATATTTCGAGATGATGCATTTTTGGGACAATCATCACACCCCTGCCATTCAATTTATTAATAATATTAATGTTAATATTCTATTATTTAATATTATTATTAAATCTTATAAAATCCAAAGTCAAATTGAGACCTCAAATCTTAATTAATTCCATTACCTCGGCTTCGTCGAAGTCCTGCAAAAATCTCGAAGGAAATCT
>NW_021346974.1:0-376 GCF_001605985.2 Dendrobium catenatum | reverse complement strand
CCCATCAATATCTTATATTACTGCTATCCTCAGTACGTAGTGTGCAGCACTTAACCACACTGCGACTACGGTAAATTCTGATGTGGCTTGAAAGTTTGCAATCAGAGCAAAGGGCAACAAGCCTCAAGACCATCAGTCCGTGGTAGACTGCGTTCAAAAAGCATGAAAAGTGGGTGGGTATAGGTGGGCACGGCATCCCGAAAGTCATCATAGATGGGCGTGGGTGGGCGAAGCCCGTTCGAGTAAAGCATGGGTACCCAACCAGGACCCTATATAGGGCTTTGTTCTGATGCTTCTTCCTGATGTCTAGAGACGATGATGTCTAGAGACGACGATTTCTGTTTTCTTTGGTGCTCTGCCTTCACTTGTTTCTATT
>NW_021346973.1:0-236 GCF_001605985.2 Dendrobium catenatum | reverse complement strand
TCTACAAATAAAAAACTCTGTGATGATTTTTCTAAAATAATGAGTAGTGAATTTGAAATGAGTCTACTGAAAGATTTGAATTACTTTCTAGGTTTTATTATTAAGCAAATTAAGGATAGTACATTTCTTAGTCAGTCGAAGTATGTTAATGACATGCTAAAAAAGTATGAAATTGAGAATGCTTAACTTGTCAGTACACCTATGAGTTCCTCAGTTCAGTTGGATAAGGACCCAAA
>NW_021346972.1:0-269 GCF_001605985.2 Dendrobium catenatum | reverse complement strand
TCCGAGGCTCGCGGTTCTTATTTTCTAGCTTTCGTTTCTATCTTTACTTTTCTTGGTTCCTTCTTGTTGTGTCATCCTCTACCTCCGTCCACCAACGTCGTCCCCATTTCCACCAAAAACCGCCAGCCACCTCACCCGAAGATCCACCACAAACCGCCGGCCATGGCTCCCTAGCCGCCGGCCTCATCCTTTCCCCTCTCTCCTTGGATTTCCTAATTAGGAGTGCATGATTTTAGGAATTAATTTGAAATTCAAATTGTTCAAAATTT
>NW_021346971.1:0-276 GCF_001605985.2 Dendrobium catenatum | reverse complement strand
TTCAGCAACGAGTCTCTAGACCCTTGTATTTAAATAACTGAACCTTTTCTAAAAGCAATCACGTTGCCTATTGATTTCTTTCTTTTTTACTCTTGATAAATAGAAATAAACAATAAGTTCAAAATTATTAAAACAAAATTGACTAATATCGAATCCCTATATCTAGAGGTCTAATTTTATTTAACGAAGAAAACTCTTTTCTCAAACCACTGACGCTGCATATTGATTTCTTTCTTTACAAAACAAATTCGCTCCTTTATAAGTAGAAATAAAAAT
>NW_021346970.1:0-608 GCF_001605985.2 Dendrobium catenatum | reverse complement strand
CCTATGTTAAGCAAGGAAGAGGTAGACCTAAAATGACTGGGTTAGAAAAAATAAAAAAAAAAATCTTTTAATTTATTAGATTTAAATGAGAATTTGACACTTACTATAACACAATGAAGAAAAAGTATTTATATACGTACCTAACCCCCACATAGTGCGATGAAGGCTTGTTATTGTTGATTATTACAAACATGTGGATATGATGGCTTGAACACTAATAGGTACACGTGGACATATATCTAGGCTAATTGATAAGAAGAGTCACCAACTCTTTGACAAAAGTCATTGGCTTTAGCAAGGTGCGAGAGAATAGCCATCAAAAGTGAGATGAATATTCTCTATAATGGGGCAAGTGACGCCTTAGATAAGGCAAGTTCCTCCTATGATGAGGTGAGTGATCCATGATACAGGATGATTGACTCTCATAAGTAGGTGAGTTGTTTGACCAAATCTTAGGGAGAGTGTCTCGCTAAAGAGCCATAGATGACCTTGGTGAGTTCACTATGATTTTGGTAAGTGAAAATTGATTTTTAGTGAGCCTGTTGTCATTGGCCTTTTTCGGCCTTACCTTTGTAGAAATCTGTAAGCAAGATGCAGACCGAACAGAG
>NW_021346969.1:0-838 GCF_001605985.2 Dendrobium catenatum | reverse complement strand
TCCAAAATACTTTACAAGAAATTTTGTATATGTTTGCTAATAAAAATATATATATTTATGAATGCTTTTCAACATCTACCCACACGAAACAATGTATGCCACTTTACTTGTATTCTCATTGCAATTAGTTATAATACAAATGTAGAGAATAAATTCTACAAAAGATCTCTTACTCATTGCTAAACAAGTTACAATACCAACATAGAATGTCAAAATGAGAAAGGAAAATATACACAAATTTTATTTTTCTCAAACATCCATATTCTTTCAACATAACCATAAACTCTGACATGCCATGTATTGGTTTTACACTTCAATTATGCATATAATTCATCTAATAATTTCTCAAACCCATAACCATCATATTTGAATTCACATATAAAAGTTGTATGCCGGAACAACATCAGTACATGGCTAACACCATTGACAATTCTAGCAAACTTATCAAAAAAGAAACAGAAAACTCAATTCCTCTTCTCGACAACAAAAAAAAAATTCTTTTTTTTTTAAGATAATAAAGAAGATATATAGTTGTTCTATGCAATAAAAAAAACTTCATAAACAATATCCTTTCAAATTTCCAAAGAAATGAAAATCAGATTTCAAAAAAAATAAAGATAATAAAATTTCATTCCTTATTTCTACAAATACAAAGATAATTGGGAATCAACTTATCCTTGATCTTTTGATGATTGATATAATGAAGAAAAGGCTAGAATGGAGAAGAAGTAGATCAAGAAGAAGAAGGTTTACCACTCTTTGTTACCTCTGGTCGAACAAATCGTAGCAGAGAAGGATTCGTTTGAGGTCCCTAGGGCTGGAGATTGGATGAGAGGAG
>NW_021346968.1:0-303 GCF_001605985.2 Dendrobium catenatum | reverse complement strand
TAATTTGAAATTCTAAGAATCTCCTAAACTCCCCCTAAAATGATGAACTCATGAAAATAAGGAGGCATTTGAATTAAAAAATTTTGTTTTTCAAAATTTTTTTATACAATATAAAATAATACAAAAGATAAAACAAAAACAATCAAACACACATACGAAAACATACGATAAAATAAATAAAAAACATAAAAAATACGCAAGACACAACAAACAATTTCTCCTTCTTTTTGACAACATCAAAAAGTGAAGAAGAAAAAGAAGGAAAAGTAGGTAGAAGTATGAAATTCAGTTTATAATTTAATC
>NW_021346967.1:0-220 GCF_001605985.2 Dendrobium catenatum | reverse complement strand
ATCCGGTCTTTTATGAAAGAGTGGTAGGGACGTTATAATTAAAGTTTTGGGGAGGCGGGGCCGACATCTAGAGATTTTCCTAATTGGCCCCTTTGACTTATGTTGGGTGCTAAAATGCTAAGGACTATGAAATTAAAATTTTGACTCTTTAATTTGTATCTAATGCAATGCGTGCTGGTTAACAACCTCAAATCAAATATGCTTGAAATTTTTTAAAAAC
>NW_021346966.1:0-204 GCF_001605985.2 Dendrobium catenatum | reverse complement strand
TATAGGAACCCAAGATCCCAATATAAAATAAACATTTTCTTAACTTGCTAAAAGAGGGGGAAAATCTCTAGACGTCGATCAAGCTAATCTTGGGTTGGTAAATTTCATATTTGAAACGATATATGAATGTAAATTTTATCCTTAGAGATAATTGTTACATTTCCTATACAGAGTTTAAACATGAAAATAAAATCATTTCTTTTT
>NW_021346965.1:0-264 GCF_001605985.2 Dendrobium catenatum | reverse complement strand
TTTCATAAAATCATCGAGCTTAATAGGCCTCCTGACATTCTGGTAACCCAAACTATCAATAGCCTTTTGAGTTGCAGTCTTCTTTACCACAGGCTTCTTCAACTTGGCTTTCTTCCTAGAAGACTTTGGCTTTGCTTTATCAGATTTGGATGAGCTAGCTTGGCCAGGTTGCTGTTTAGAAGTGGATGCTTGTGACATAGGCAACCATTTTAAATTCAGTACTGGCTCAGTAGGGGACTTCCACTTGACACCAGGAACTCCTTC
>NW_021346964.1:0-374 GCF_001605985.2 Dendrobium catenatum | reverse complement strand
ACCAGTAGAATCAAATCTCAAATTGGGGGAAGCTACAGAAGATCTAAATATAGATTAAGGATCTTACCAAAGACTTGTGGGGAAATTAATATACCTTTCTCACATCAAATCAAATATAGCGTTTATTGTAAGCATGGTCAGCCAATTCATGCAAAATCCAAACCAGACACATGCAAGCTGTAGACATAATCTACCGTAAGGGGAACCTAGGTAAAGGGATTCTCTTCATAAGAGATTGTAAAATCATTCCAGAAGCATATACGGATGCATATTATGCAAGATCACCAATAAATAGACGATCTACCTCAGGATACTACGCATTCCTTGGAGGAAACCTTGTTACATGGAAGAGAAAAAAATAGAATGTGGTGGAA
>NW_021346963.1:0-790 GCF_001605985.2 Dendrobium catenatum | reverse complement strand
CAAATGGCGGACTCATCGGCCTCTCCGCCTACAGTGGATTCGACGACAACTACTCATTCACTCAGCTTCTCACCTCAGCTTAAATTCTTGATGAATCACATCAAGAATCTGGTCTCTAACCCGCTGACAGAAACCAACTACCCGATTTGGAGATCTCAAGTCTTCAAGATCTTCTGTGCAAATGGTTTCAAAGGATTTCTGGATGGATCGACTCCGGCTCCGAACACTTCCGACCAAAACTCTTCTTCCGTCGATGGTGAAGCACAAGCACAGTGGGATTTGACGGACCAAAATCTAGCCGCTGCGTTATACTCGGTAATCTCGACAACCATATTACCTTATGTGCTCTCACTAACGCATACATCAGAGATCTGGGAGACGCTGCAACTCCGATTACAATCTACGACGAGATCTCGCGTTCTTCAGCTGAAAAACGAACTCCATCACATCGTTAAAGGCGACAAATCCATGGTCGCATATCTTCTTGAAGTTAAATCAAAGGTTGATTCAATTGCTGCGGCAGGCAGTAAAATCGAACCAGAGGATGTTATACTACATACACTTAACGGGCTCCCTGCGACTTACCAGTCGTTCAAGACAGCACTTAGAACGAACCTGCAACCCATTAGCCTGGATGATCTGTACAGTTTGTTATGTACAGAAGAGCAAAATTTACTTCAAGACACAACTAAAGAACTTCAAAATCTACATACCACAGATAACACCATGGCTTTAGCTGCCTACAGGGGCCGCGGTCGTGGTCGAGGTCGCAACAACAATGATCGCGGAC
>NW_021346962.1:0-1157 GCF_001605985.2 Dendrobium catenatum | reverse complement strand
TTATTCTACTTTATGTATTTAAGTGTTCTCAATTTATATATTAGGTGCTAAATTTAGTAGGGGTATCAATATTTGACACGATCCAAAAATCCGGTCCGAAAATTTTAGGTTAGGGTCAACCCATTTGAAAAACTAGTCGGGTTCCCATTTGGAAAATCGGGTTAGATCCGGGACAACCCGCTAACCCGAAATTAACCGAGACTGGCCCGATTTCCCTGCACAAGTCTGATTCACCTCCTTCGAAGAAGGAAGCCGAAAGGGTTGGATCGGAAGCAACAACGACGATGGGCCGATGACAGGGACTAGGGTTTGCTTTTCCTCTTCTCCCGCAGTTCTTAGCCTCCTTCGATGAAGTTCCTTCCTGTCAGGTCTGAAGACACGACAGTTGAAGCTGAGCTCATTGTTCATCTGCAGTTGGTTCAGAAGCAACGACGACAATGGGCTGTCGATAGGGAGCTCGTTGTTTTGCTTTTGTAGTTGGATCAGAAGCAACGAAGATGAGAGGAGGAAGCTCGCCATCCATTTTGCAGTTAGATTGGAAGTAACCACGACGACGGCGGTAGGAGCTCGCTTGTGTGCGGCCTCAGTGCCTCACGGATCAACAACTCAAGTGATCAACCAGCCGACTTCACCGACTCACCTCGCTTGCGGCCTCACGGTCTCAATTCGCTCTGATCGCGGTTGCTGTCATACTCGCAAGTTTTTAATCAAAATGGGTCCACAGGTCCGGTCCGGGTTCGGTCACCTTAGGGTTTAGGTTGGGTCAACTTGTGTCGGATCAGTTCCAGATTGAACCCGAAGACAACCCGTGCATTATTTTGACAGCCCTAATATTATTAATCAGTTATATTTTAAATACTTTTTTAGCGAAGGCTATTATTTCTATGAAACTCCAAATTATTCAAACATGAGGTTCTTAAATGAATAATGTCCTAACAATGTTCAATTAAAACTTGAATAATGATTGAATCATTTTTAATTCTCATTGAAATCAGGATAAATAGTATTTGATCCATATTTTAACCACTAGTTCAAACCTAGTTCAAAAAGAGTTTGAAAGGGCTTTGAACGAGCTATAATAGTAGACTATATAACGCCTTAAAGTGCAATCACGATAATAATGACACAACTAATTAAATTTTTGTTTAGTCAAATTT
>NW_021346961.1:0-237 GCF_001605985.2 Dendrobium catenatum | reverse complement strand
ATAAGCCATATATACAAACCATCAGGTTGTTCAAATCGAATTGCAGTAGAGAAAAGAAAGTGAACTCCATTGAAGGAGACATCAAAGCTTAAACCATCAGGTTGTCCAAATTCTACACGGTGAAGAGCTTGAGGGATCTCAATCGCATAGCTTTCAGAATTTGCTCTTTGGTGTCTTTCTTCCATTGAAATTTAGCATTGTCTTTTCATATAAATGAGACTATCTTCTTGTGCTCAT
>NW_021346960.1:0-286 GCF_001605985.2 Dendrobium catenatum | reverse complement strand
AGTCAGTTTGTACCCTTTTTCCTTTCTTGAGTCTATTCTATTTATTATGGCTCATGATACTTTGTAACGTATAAGAGTTTCTGACTGTTCCCTAGAGTTTACTGTTTTAGGTAACATCATCCTGGATGATATTTATATCGGCCGGGATGATCTGTTCAAAAGCAGAAACCCTAATTAGGGCATTCTCATTAAAGCAGCCATCATTATGCAAAACGCAACGTCCTGGATTATTTTGTATCAGCCAGGACAATAGGCTCAATTCAGAAAGAATCTGCCGCTAGATCTA
>NW_021346959.1:0-228 GCF_001605985.2 Dendrobium catenatum | reverse complement strand
AACACAGTTCAAAGAATAACATATCATCTCGAAAAATAAATATGAAATTATATATAATGTGTTTAATAAAAGAAATAGAATTCTTAAAAAAAAAGTTTATTCATTCTTTTATTCAGGTGTAACAAAGAAAATATTATATCATCTTAAGAGATGAATATAATATTTTTGGAAGCACCCAAAAGAAAGAATGAGTTTTACAAAAGTCATCATTTCTAAAGTTGAATATAA
>NW_021346958.1:0-290 GCF_001605985.2 Dendrobium catenatum | reverse complement strand
ATCTCAAATATATGCATGAGACACAATCTATTAATCGTCAATATAAAAAATTGGATTCAGTTGTTAGGGCTCACTACAACAGGTTTTACGTCGGATTTATGTTAAATCCCGCCAAACGATTTTCGAAGGCATCATAAATCCTGGATTTATGAATTTATGGTGTAAATCTAGGATTTAGTAAATCACGTTCTTCAATGGATTTACGGATTTACAAACTTGGATTTAGTTGATGAGGCGCGCGAAAAGGGAGAAATGTCGTTACCTTCGCGACCAACTTTTGTTACAACTTC
>NW_021346957.1:0-290 GCF_001605985.2 Dendrobium catenatum | reverse complement strand
TGTAAAAATTTTGACTAATGACCAGATTTGAAGCTAGTAGGTTTAAATCCAATTTATTCATGGAGTTTTCAAGGCTCTAATGATTAGTAGAATTCTTTATGTATAGTGCTCAATGGATGTCAACTAATTACCTCAAGTATGTTATGTACAATTCCGATTGTTCATCTCCAAGTTCTGGTTGTAGAAGAGCAGCAGCTACTAAAAGTAGTTGGAGGACTGTATTCACCTGATAACAGTGTATGTTCGTGGGAACAATGAATAAGAATAATTTAATTTCAAAAACATTGAAG
>NW_021346956.1:0-289 GCF_001605985.2 Dendrobium catenatum | reverse complement strand
GTTTACTTTAAAAATATATCAAGCTAAATCAACTTATCGTATTACTTTATTTAGGAATCAGGACCGTACCTACTCCCTTTGATCTCCCTCGAGTTAAACCTTTTTTTAGGACTAATGAAGATTTTTAAAAGCGAAATTCTTGCTTTTATTTTCTATAAATCTCTCAACAACCTCAAGCCTCCTTGACATTCCCTAGTCTCCCTACTCTCTCTCTCTCTCTCGACCATGATGGGAGATCAAGAGGAGGCCAACAGTGTGGATAAGAGGATTAACAACAACGAGGAGTCTG
>NW_021346955.1:0-289 GCF_001605985.2 Dendrobium catenatum | reverse complement strand
ACGCAGTGGATCGTCCTGTACGATCGTGGATCGTCCTAGATGATTTTACTTAAATGATCTGAAACGACCCTATTTGAATATGTGTACGAAATGTCTTCGTACACATGATCATCCTGTACGAAGTAGGTTCATCCAGTACGAACGGTTATTACAAGGTCGGTTCTAGAAACTTCTGAAAACTGTCCTAATTCGGTTAATCGTTTGGACGAAAATTTATTCGTCTGGACAAAATTTTTACAGAGGACCGATCGTTCTGGACGATTCTTTACTTCGTCTGGACGAAAATTTT
>NW_021346954.1:0-205 GCF_001605985.2 Dendrobium catenatum | reverse complement strand
AGTCAGGATTTTCTGGTATTGCCACTACCAGTACGACCAGTTCTGGATCTGTCAGTGGGGCAACTTGGGTCTGGGAAGGGAGATATAAGGAGAAGTTCTGAAATTTGAAATTATGTATATCTGTTATGTTCTGGTGCTATAAGCACAAAAGGGAGCCATAAGGGGAAATTCTGGTGCTATAAGCACAAGGGAGATATAAGGGGAA
>NW_021346953.1:0-206 GCF_001605985.2 Dendrobium catenatum | reverse complement strand
AAAAAATAAAAATTAAATATTATCAACTAAAAAATAAATATTATTCATATTAGAAAAATTAATTAAAAAATCATTAAAAAAAATGTTTTGCTTTGTATAGTGTATACATGAAATCAAAGATAGCTTTTTTACTTTGTATGGTTTAGTCCCACATCACTTGTGATGTTTTGCTTTGTATAATTTATATAGCTTTTTAATTTTACTCA
>NW_021346952.1:0-255 GCF_001605985.2 Dendrobium catenatum | reverse complement strand
TATGCAGATCAATAGGAGTCGACAGAGTTCGAACCATCTGTCACGACCCGACCCGGCTAGCCCGAGTTAACGGGGCGGGAGCAAAAAGGTCGTACAGAAAAAACATAAATAAACATAAACCATTTATATTAATGCTTTAAACATCATCCAAATATTAATTGAAAGAGACACTAAAAATACACCCGAAATAAAAATAAAAGTTCCAAACCATTTACTGTCTCACATAACTACTAAACTTTAAACATTCATTACATA
>NW_021346951.1:0-225 GCF_001605985.2 Dendrobium catenatum | reverse complement strand
ACAAAAACCTAAACCAAAAAGCCAAAGAAACCCGCATAAAAAGTGGATAAAAATAAGAAAAAAAAAGGAGTTAGAATAAACTCCCCTTGGCAAAGGAAGAGGAACTCCCATCGAGGAAGGGAGATGCAGTTAGGGCGTAGCCCAGCAGAGTGAAAGATGTTGTGGCTAGGGCAAAGCCCTAGCGGAGTGGAGAAAACCAGATATCCTATCCTTTGAAATATTACC
>NW_021346950.1:0-209 GCF_001605985.2 Dendrobium catenatum | reverse complement strand
ATTTTAAACTTTCATTAAAGACTAGTTGCAAAATAAATAATAATAACATGAAACTGAAAAAATCCAAAAATATCTGACATCATATCACTTAATGGTTTGAAAATATATGCCAATTCGGGTGGTGAACAGCCGGCTAGGCAAAGCCTAGGTGTAAAGTGCTGTTTTTGCTCCAGGATCGTCCTGGACGATCAGTTGAGGATTTGCTCCAG
>NW_021346949.1:0-442 GCF_001605985.2 Dendrobium catenatum | reverse complement strand
TAAGGCCTTTAGGGTTAGGTTTTCGTCATTTTCATTTTACGCGCCGTAAAGTCGAGCTCTCCTCTCCTTCGCTGCTTCGCTGCTTCGTCTAGGGTTTCCCGTTTCCGATTATCGTTTTCTTCTGTACAGATCTGTCGACGGTTTACTCCCTTCTCCTTCTGTGGCAGATTCTTGGTTCGTGGTTTCGTGGTGTTCATCGTGCACATCTGCTTTGGATCAACAAGAACACTTACCTCTGTCGCTGTTTGTATCTCTCATCTTCTTTCCTTTCTTCTCCTTTTCCTTTTATCTACATATTGTGAAATGCGAAGTTCGTTTTGGGGTTAGGGTTTTTTCGATATTCCGATGCAAATGAGCCAAGTCGAGCTCGATTTTCTTTGTTCAGTTTCTGCTGGTTTTTTTGTCA
This sequence comes from Dendrobium catenatum, assembly GCF_001605985.2. Lineage (NCBI taxonomy): Eukaryota > Viridiplantae > Streptophyta > Magnoliopsida > Asparagales > Orchidaceae > Dendrobium > Dendrobium catenatum. Next base: position 36 of record NW_021346949.1, on the reverse strand, counting down.
GGTTATTGCAGTGATGCACTTATGTCATTAGGTGGT
>NW_021346948.1:0-405 GCF_001605985.2 Dendrobium catenatum | reverse complement strand
CTTTGGTTTAAACAGCAATTGAAATCTCCCCCCACAATCACAGGGAGATCAGAACAAATCAGCGGGCTAATAGTGTTCCAAAGCAAACGTCTGCTATGATAACTTTTACTAGCATATACCACAACAACAGTCCACCTTTGCATATTAGGAAAAATAAGATTCCCAATAAGCACCTGATCCATGTTGTCAATAACTTCAAACTTTGCAACATTTCTCTTTCATAATGCAATCAATCCTCCAGATCGACCATTTGCAGGGGAATGAAAAAACTCCCATTCACTCCCAATCAGACGATCCACCTCCAACCTACTCATTTCCATCACCATGGTTTCAACCAGTCCCACAAAACAAACCTCATTGTTACCAACAAGGCTACACAGGTAATAGCCCATTTGCTTCTTCCGG
>NW_021346947.1:0-521 GCF_001605985.2 Dendrobium catenatum | reverse complement strand
CAACTTTCAACAAATTCAAATATTAGATAATAAAAAAATTACCCTATATATGACATATCTAAGCCACACAATCTATCTCATACACTTTAGATGGTTTGCTAGGGCACCATTTCTAGATCTAGGCTAGGCCGGTATATATGTTTTTGCTGTGTGCCAAGTTTTTCAAATTTTCACTGCATGCTGGTTGTTAGAATTAGATAATTGTTGTGATTGTTTATTTAATTTATAAACTCCATGATGTGATTAATTGTGCGTCGGATTTACCCTTAAGTTAGGGTCGATTAAATGTTGACATAATCTTATACAGGTGGCCATAAAAGTTTGTTATGATTGTTAAGCCCTTATGAACTAACCCGAGGCTAACTAAGAGGGGGGGGGGGGGGTGTGAATTGGTAGTTTTAAAAATTCTTAAACAAAAAACAAGATCTTTTGGAAATCATTTTTTAATGATTTAAAATAAACATGATTAATCTTTGATGTGGAGGCGATTAACAAAACAAATTATAAACTTAAGCCCTACG
>NW_021346946.1:0-290 GCF_001605985.2 Dendrobium catenatum | reverse complement strand
ATTTTTAGCAATGGAGCAATGATAAAGCTTCTCACATCTCTCTCTCTCGCTCTCTCTCTCTCTCTCTCTCTCTCTCTCTCTCATTTTTCTTAGTGCTAATCTTAAAGTAATTTTGAAGTATGACTCACCAACAAAATTAGATTCAAAATATTTTGAAGTGCAATGAATGTCAATTATTATAAAGAACTAGAAGCCAAACTTGACAACAACTAAATAAAGAATAACAAAGAAATGGACATTCTTTGTTATTTTAGTTTTATATTAATTATGCCTTTAATAAAAATAAATGA
>NW_021346945.1:0-221 GCF_001605985.2 Dendrobium catenatum | reverse complement strand
TATTGTTGATGTTTTTCCTCCTTCTGACTTTTTGTTAATAGTATGATTTTCTTCTCTAAACAAAAGTCTAAACTCAGTTTAACCAATGGATTTTTTAAGATATTTTTCGTATCTTGCTACATTAATTTATCTTATGCATAATAATCAAAGTTTTTAGATATCATTCAAGCTTTTGAAATCTTGACATTGCATGTATCACATGATTTTGATTTTGTGTTGTG
>NW_021346944.1:0-335 GCF_001605985.2 Dendrobium catenatum | reverse complement strand
CTCTGAGCTGGCTGTGGTGGCGGTGGTGGAGGAACACTAGGCTGACTAGCCATTGGCCTTTTTCCCTTGTCAACTGCCGACACTACTGCCTTTTTCTCAAAGTTCTTAACCAATCTAGGACCTTTCTTGTCTTCAGTCTGCTCTCGTAGGAATGGCATCTTATGAGCCTCTTCCTGTAAATTGCTAGCCTTATTTATTAAGAAGTTTTTCAAAAGTTTTAATGCTGAAACCCTTCAGGAGAAAAGCAACAGGACCGTGGATATTCTTAAGGAGGATCTCCACTGCATGTTTCTCTTAAAATTGGGGTTCACACTTCATCGAGAGGTTTCGCCACC
>NW_021346943.1:0-513 GCF_001605985.2 Dendrobium catenatum | reverse complement strand
CCCTCCCCCTTAATTCCCCTCTCCTCCTCCAAGCATGTCGCCGGCCCCCCTCATGGAGATTTCCTATTAAATGCTAGTTTAATGCCTTGACCGTTTTGAAATTCTAATTTGATTTCAAAATTTTCCCTCCCGAATTACTTAAAACTGAAATTAAATTCAGTTTTAAGTTTCAAACCTTATTTCCCTCCCCCTAATCATGCCGCCGGCCACCCTTGATGAGCCCCTTTATTTGCTCATTAATTCTCCCCTTAATTGCATTTGAATTTTGAAATTCTCTTCAAATTATTCCCTCCAAATATACTTAGATCTGAAATTTATTTCAGATTTAGGAAGGATTTGAAGAGGATTAATTTTCCCAAACCCTAGCACCTCACTTTGGAGCCCGCCGGACCCTCCCCTGTGAAATCCCGCCGGCCTCCCACACCTCTTCCTCCCCTCTTGTCGCAAGGATCCTCCATTATTTTCACTTAAATCTCGTCTTTTCGAAAGATTTGCCAACATCAAGCATGCATG
>NW_021346942.1:0-261 GCF_001605985.2 Dendrobium catenatum | reverse complement strand
TCCGCTGACGAGCAGAAGTTCGACGACGAGTAGGAGTGCGGCCTTGGGTAGAAGACCGACGAAAGTTCGTCGACGAGTAGGAGTCTGCTGACGAGCAGAAGTCCGACAACGAGTAGGAGTCCGCTGACGAGCAGAAATCTGACGACAGGGAGAAGTACGACGTCGGGTAGGAGTCTGCGAACGAGCAGAAGTCTGACGATGCGTAAGAGTCTTCCTACGAGCAAGAGTCTGATGACAGGGAGAAGTCCGTCGTCGGGTAGA
>NW_021346941.1:0-265 GCF_001605985.2 Dendrobium catenatum | reverse complement strand
TTAAGAAGACTCTTGATTAAAACTCCAAATCCTATGCTAATAATATTTTACACATTTACTGAACTACTCAGTATAGATTGTGTGTTCTTATTCGCTCACCAAGTTTTTTTTTTATTAAAGTTTTGAATATTAAGGATTTTGTGATAATCTGAAATCATAATTTCTCATTCATTTCATTTAGTAACTGCTTGTTATTTACTCAATTATATATAATTGAGTAGCTTGATAAGCTTTCGAGTCGAGTCGGGTGGAGCTCGAGCTCGAG
>NW_021346940.1:0-248 GCF_001605985.2 Dendrobium catenatum | reverse complement strand
TGCTGACTAGGATTAGTTGAGTCAGATAGCCATTATGCTGAGTAGACAAAGAATGAGAAATTCTATATATTGATAAGTCGCCCTCATAATGGGCAACTTATAAGTTTCTCATTAGTGGGGTTACTTTTCCCTGTTATTAAAAAAAAATTATTTTTGAGCAATGTTTAACATGTTTAAAAAAAAAATCTACAAGTGGTGCAAGAATAACATGTAATTCCATATTTTTTTTACTATAAGAATTGATATTA
>NW_021346939.1:0-285 GCF_001605985.2 Dendrobium catenatum | reverse complement strand
TTTAATACACTTCACTTGAACTAAATCCTTACTATTCATATCTCTTTGTTTGACTAACTTATACATATATCTTTTTCCCTCCTTAGTATCTAATCTATTATATAAATTACTAAAAGCTAAGATCTTTGCATCGCATATTATTTTTTTAGATTCTTTAAGAGCATTTTTATATCTTTCTCAATTATCAAAATTTTTAAAATTAAACTAATTTTTATAATAAATCTTCTTATTTTTAATCATTTGTTACTCCAACTATTTTTACTATTAGAAGTTTTTCCCTTTGAT
>NW_021346938.1:0-248 GCF_001605985.2 Dendrobium catenatum | reverse complement strand
TTTAGAAACCCAGACCTGATTTTCAAAATCAATTTTTCAAAAACTTTAATTAATTATCTTTGGGAAAAATCCAAATTTCAACGATCGTTATCTCTACTTTAAAATGATTAATAGCGATTGATAGCTTCTTTCTTTGGAGAGATATATCAATTTCTATTGTGATTTTGATTATGAGATTAACGATCACTTATCCAAATTATTATAGTCAAGAAATCGATTGGACTTCATTTTGATCTTTCGAGATCATA
>NW_021346937.1:0-566 GCF_001605985.2 Dendrobium catenatum | reverse complement strand
ACAAGACATGCATCTAGTACAACTTTTGGGGCATACACACATATTGACATGCGTACACTACTATTATTCTACTTTCATGCATTTGGTATAAATATAGGTTATAGTGACCTACTATGCTTTTAAGTTAGAGATTCTTTAAAATTAGGTCTTGAGGCATGATAGAAGGTCTAATGCCTATAGTCGAATGAAAGTGGTTTTAGAATCATAGTCGACAGTTTATAAATGTTGGATGGTCCATAATCTTATAAGATATGTCTGAGGATCGTAGTAAGGAAATTGAGGTTTGAGAACCATTAATTATCAGACGATGATGTTCCAAGGATCGTAGTCTGATGATAGTGGTCATAGGACCTTAGTCAATCAATGGTGGTAAGATGTTCTTCTTCAAGCGATGATGACTCCAGATCATAGTCAGGCAATGGTTGATAAAGGGTAATAGTCAGTGAGCAATAATGGTTAAACAGACCATAGTTTGGCAATGATAATCTAAGGATCATAGTCTTAAGACTTTGGCCCAAGCACAATAGTTGGGTAATGGTGATTGGAGGACTATGGCTAGGCGATTA
>NW_021346936.1:0-271 GCF_001605985.2 Dendrobium catenatum | reverse complement strand
AAATCCAATCAGGGGTTCTTAATTAAGGCAGCCGTCATTAGCCAATCGGCCTGGACGATACGAGTATCGGCCAGGATGATAAGCTCTAAACAGAAAGAAATTGCGGCCATAACTAATTAAGGTATTATGTATTTTTAGTAATCGGCCATAACGATATTCACAATAATGCCTTAATTAATTAGACAAATCCAGGAACTAATTAAGGATGATTGATACAATCACATCGTCCTGGAAAATCTTAGTATCGGTCAGGACGATCTATTCAAAAACC
>NW_021346935.1:0-241 GCF_001605985.2 Dendrobium catenatum | reverse complement strand
TCAAGTCTTTGATAACCAACACTTCTAAGTTCTAAAATATTTAAAAAGAGAGAGTAGCTTGTTTTGAAGTGGGCTCATTTTATGCCTCTTGATAATTGGTTGGCGCACTGCTCATCTTTTGATACACTTTGTGTATTCTATATTTTTCAATTTGGCATTTTGCGCATCTTTTATTGCCATCATTGGCCTTTTTTTTTTTGCAAGATATAGTCTCTTTTATGATCTTTTAAAGACAAAGTTG
>NW_021346934.1:0-337 GCF_001605985.2 Dendrobium catenatum | reverse complement strand
GCTACTTTAATTAAGAATAAGTCAGCTTACAATCTCAGTTAATAGTGGACCCCTTATATTATTGCCTAGCAATACTGAAGTTAAGCTAAAGAAAAAAGAAAAAGAAACAAGTGATGGTCATTTGAGGATTGATAGCAATATACCACAACTAAATTGATAAAGTCAAGGAAAAACTGGTAGAAGTGTATAAACTTAGCATTGTATGGTAGGTAACCCAGATTATTATTTAAAGTGATATTATTTATTTTATTTTTTTGAGTCATATGATATAATAAACTGCATGAATATATAATTTTTGATGAGTTTTGATTTAATTTTAATTTTAGTTGAGTTTTGA
>NW_021346933.1:0-440 GCF_001605985.2 Dendrobium catenatum | reverse complement strand
TGAACAGAGACGACATCCGATCGTCCAGACCATCGTTAAGTACGAACAGTATCTTATTGGATCGTACCGTACGATATTATATCGTACAGTACGAATTATTTTTGAACTGTTCGTACATCTTCGTACAAGGACGACGTCTGTTTGTGAAGATCGTACTGTACGATGTGGAATAGTACTGTACGAACAGTAACGGCTACTTTTGAATTCAGAGGTTTTTGGAGCCTTTTTTAGATATCAATCAAGTTCTTTTTTATTAAGTTTTACAGAGGGGGTGAACGTGGTAAGAGAGGGATTCCAAAAGAGAGAGCTCTAGAGAAATTCTTGAGGGTTGAGAGAGGAAGGAGGAGGTGAGCGTTGTGAGGGAGAAGAGGTGTGAGGGAGCTCACACGGTTTCTCCAAGCTTGCTGCATCTGGCTCCTCCTGTGGCCCTAGAAGGATTT
>NW_021346932.1:0-284 GCF_001605985.2 Dendrobium catenatum | reverse complement strand
TGATATTTTCGACTAGGCATTTGGCTCTTTGTGAGCTAGAGTTTATTTTGATTTGTCCACCACGACAAACTGTTGCGGAGGGTGAATGAATTTTGCTTTAAGCGTTGATTGATGGATAGTTTTATTTTTAAATATTTTGGGTTTTTGAGATTTTTGTGGAGTTTTGGGTATTTGGTGGAATTTTGAGTACTTGGTATGGACATTTGGGATTTTGGATGATCTTTGGAATTTTTGGATTTTGTGGAGCTTTGGATTTTTATGGGTATTTTGGGTGGAGCTTTGGA
>NW_021346931.1:0-231 GCF_001605985.2 Dendrobium catenatum | reverse complement strand
ATCCAGATTTTATCCGGGTAGTTTTTTGACACATCCAATTCAACCAAAACGCGCGCAACAGATGGCCTAGATCCAATGGAAGTAGCATTATCTGTTTTTAAAAGTTTGCCAAAAATCGAACCTAATCCATGCAGAATACGGGAAGCAAATAAATGAGGTCGTAGGTTAGGAAAAGAGATCCAAATGGGTATGATCGGAGATTCAATGTCAATATCCAACGAAGGGGACCAT
>NW_021346930.1:0-281 GCF_001605985.2 Dendrobium catenatum | reverse complement strand
CAGAGGCACACACTAAACATTATGTCCGATCTACTAGCAGTCAGGTAAAGAAGGGACCCAATCATTCAACTATATTTTTTCTGATGTACTGATTTTCCACTAGGATCTTTGTCTAATTGAATTGTTGAGCTCATTAGAGTATTCATGGGTTTAGCACTATCCATTTAATATTTTTTCAAGATATCCTTAATGTACTTTGTTTGGCTAAGAAAAGTTCCATTATCTATTTGTTTTACACTAAAACAAAGAAAGTAATTAAGTTCTCCCATCATGCTCATTTC
>NW_021346929.1:0-200 GCF_001605985.2 Dendrobium catenatum | reverse complement strand
GCAGATAAGCATCGGAGAGAGGTTGTTTTTAAAGAAGAGGATATGGTGATGGCTTACTTTCGTCGCCAGCGCTTTTCCATTGGTACTTTTGGGAAGCTGAGCAGAAAAAAATTCGGACCTTTTCGCATTCTCCGGAAATTGGGCACAAATGCATATCTTTTATATCTACCTAACACAGTTGGAACTTCTCCTATATTTAA
>NW_021346928.1:0-253 GCF_001605985.2 Dendrobium catenatum | reverse complement strand
CTCATTAGTACCCCATACCATCCCCCCCCCACCCCTCATTCTATTGCTTGTTGGGGAAGAAAAGAAAGGAGAAGGGGGAGAGAAGAGAGAGAAAGCTCTCCAAGGCTTATTATATGTCGCTCATGTTACAAAAAATATTCTGATCATTATAAGTGATATATATTCTACTTCTATTTTTAATAATTTTGAGTTTGGTATAGTCTTCCCCTAAAAGAGATAAAAATATGATATCTCTCATTCTTTTGAACTTTCT
>NW_021346927.1:0-204 GCF_001605985.2 Dendrobium catenatum | reverse complement strand
TTCTTCACTATTGTATTTCTCCATGCTCATCTACTTTAAAAATATGTCACTTGTGTGAGAAATATGTTGAATCTCGTAAGCTTCTAGTTTCCCTTGGAAGTAGTTATTAGCTTGAATTTTGATTGGTACAAGAGCTTTTCAACATTTATTTGGGAACTCCATTTTTCTTACCACCTTGATTGGAATGCTACCACATTTGTCATA
>NW_021346926.1:0-373 GCF_001605985.2 Dendrobium catenatum | reverse complement strand
CTTTGAGTTTGACTACGATAATCCGGATAAATTTGAATTCTGAAATTTGAACCCATTAGGGAACGATATGATCATCTCCCGATATGATATACTGTTCATAATGATGCGTTCAATTTCAAAATTTAAAATTTAATATTAAAAAAAACTAAAATATTTTCAAAACCTATATATACTTAAATATATTTTTCAATCAAAACAGAGACGTTCAAAGGAATTTTGTGAAAGTTTGGCTAAGTTTGTCAAATTTCCCCATTAGAAAATAATAAATAGAATTACATCTTCTACATAAAAAGGATCGAGAATTGAGATTGTTGAGTTTGGAGATCTAAATAATTCTAAAGCTTTACTCAACATTTGACACTAATAATCACCG
>NW_021346925.1:0-488 GCF_001605985.2 Dendrobium catenatum | reverse complement strand
GCTGGGTTTTTCGGATCATGTCGGATTTTCGGGTCAACCCGAACCCGACCCGGTTTTTCAAACGGGTCAGTTTCCCAGACCCGAACCCGACCTGCTTTGGGTTCAGGTCAATCTAAACCTGAAATTTTTGGGTCGGATTCGGGTCGGATTTTTGCGTTGGATCCAATATTAACAGGTCTAACTAGAAGAATGCCAGATTCCTTATTTTTGAGCTTGGAGAAGCCATCAGTAGCCCTAAAGATCCAGCGTAGAGCTCCTCTGCTTCCTTTTCCGACATAGGTATTCTCCATTGTTGATTCTCCCAGAATTTTCATACCCTTGTGATATTAATATATACCCTTTTCTCTAATTATTTTGCTTCTTTTTAGGCTTAAGATTTCATTGCATTTAAAGTTTTTAATTAAACTAATTTTCTATCTCGTGTTATTTCAAGTGTCTAGTCATGTAATGTGGATTTAAAATTTAACTTTATGCCTCTTCTCTAAAGC
>NW_021346924.1:0-249 GCF_001605985.2 Dendrobium catenatum | reverse complement strand
CGGCAAAACCACTCGGTTCAGAGAGCCCCGGGTCGTCTTAACCGTTTATCCTGCGGTGTCATTTGATGGCAAACTGCCGGTTAGAGGACGCGTACCACATCCTTACTGGCAGGAGACTGTTTGGGAATGGATCCTAGTGATATTTTCGACTAGGCATTTGGCTCTTTGTGAGCAAAAGTAAAATTTGATTTGTCCACCTCGGCAAACTATTACGGAGGGTGGATGGATTTTGCTTTGAGTGGTTGATGA
>NW_021346923.1:0-315 GCF_001605985.2 Dendrobium catenatum | reverse complement strand
TTAGTCTAAATAACCTCATGGATTTAAGAACTACACACCAGCTTAAGTTTGACCCATAGCCATCTAGTGTTTTTAAACCTTTAAACCACTGACATATTGATCTTTTTTTCTGTAACGTAAAAGAGTAAGATGCTTTGGGCTTCATTATTTTATCATCATAGGGTTGTTACTAACTCTAAATTTTTTTGTTGGGAGTACTCTTTAATGTCCATTTTAGCTTTGAATTTATCCTTAATCTTATCTTTAACATCCATAATTATATTGAAAATATTATTCATGAAGTTCTTCTTAATGTGTATAACATCCATATTATGT
>NW_021346922.1:0-221 GCF_001605985.2 Dendrobium catenatum | reverse complement strand
ATGCTTAGACAGCAGGGAAATCAATTTGATGCAGTGGATTATATTTATTGTAATTTTCTTTACCTGTAATTTTTTACATCAATGAATGGGCTCTGCCCCAAATTTCCCCAAAAAAAATTTGATGCAGTGGTAAAAGACAAAGCGAACATGAAGATGTATATGCAAAGTTCGGCTGAGGCTTTCTATTGAAACAAGAGAACGGTCATGCAGAAACTTTATAT
>NW_021346921.1:0-287 GCF_001605985.2 Dendrobium catenatum | reverse complement strand
GCTCAGGACGATTTGCCTCTGATTTGAACTAATCAGCCAGGACGATCGTACGATCGGCCGGGACGATCAAGCCAAATTTCAATCGTCCAGGACTATTCCCATGGCGATTCTCTGGCCGATCTTCTTTGATTTGTACTGATCGGCCAGGCCGATGTTCGTATCGGCCTAGACGATAAAGTCAGCTACTTGCAATTAAAGAGCTCCTCTTAAGCTCTTCTATTTAAAGAGCTCTTCTTCAACATTTTTAAGAGACCTTTGACTGCTGCCTTGACCTGAGAAGACCTTGA
>NW_021346920.1:0-1348 GCF_001605985.2 Dendrobium catenatum | reverse complement strand
AATGACATAGTTTTAATCCTGTATGGTTTAATAATTATACTAAAAAAAGTACTTATTTACTACAATATTGTTAAGACATTTTTAATTAAATATCTTAAGAAAAAATCTGTTATAATTTATAACACAATAATATATTAGGACACCTTCCTCTTACTCCCGATCAAATGCCCGCACCATTGCTGGAATGCCTATCTTCTGATTGTAGATGTTTCCTCTCCTCAATATAGTCAGCAAGATCCAAAAAAAATAAGAGCATTCTTCAGTCTCTCCAGTTCACAATTCGAAGAAAAATAGGCATAATGGGACGGAAAAATAGCCAGCTGAGGCAACCAATCTCCATGGCTGTGCTGATCGCCGCCGTCCTCTCAGCTGGGCTTCCCTCCCGCTCAGCCGACATTACACCCTCCTCCCCCTCCGTTTTGCCCCTGAAGCCTAGGTCCTGGCCGTGGCCGTACCCATCCCCGACTGATTTTCCCTCGACTGCGGCACCTAATGATATCGCTGGCGACGTCGGCCACCTCCCTCCGTCATCTTACCCGTCTACGGAAACATTGATCCCAACGGGTGAGATCCTTTTAGTCCGAGGTTTACCGTATATAGATCTTTGGCGATTAGGTGGGCTGATAGTTTGATAAACTCGTGCAGATTCTACTATATATCGATCAACATCAGAGGAGGAATTATTATATTCGGTGTCCGAATGCGTTCAGAGACTAATAATCACGTGTCACATCACTTAAAACTCGGTATTGCTCGGTATACATTCGGGTTTTTGACGGGACGTAATAATTTCTCACATGGGAGACCCTATGAAGCCCTATTAATATGATGTGGCCTATCCTAGTCCAGCAGGCTACCACACGCCAACTCCACTAACGAACCTATAGTCTCCACTACCACCTAATATCTTTTTCCGTTTTAGACAGCTTATGCCTCGTACGGCTTTATTTTCTAATTAGCAATTTACCACTAGTATAGATAGTGCAAAAGGGAACTGGAGTTTTAGTTTTTTTGTTAATACAAATTCCTGGAAAGGATTTCTACTCCTTGCTCTCTACCTTTCTCTGAATTCTAATTCTCTGCTTTTTCCCTTCTCTTCTCTGCTTGTGTTCTCTGTTTTCCTGTTGTCTTTTGCAGGTATTCCCAGTTTCACACCATATTTCCTCGACATCGACCCCAGGAGCAATGTCACCTGGCTCTAATGCGATGCTCCCAGGCATTCATTAATACAACCTATCCTTTTCCTTTTAATTGATTTTTTTTTTTCGTTCAATTCTTCATCAGATAAGCTTAGTTGCAAAAACGAACATGATTATTGTTGCGTCCAGGAGTATTCGTGGCGGTAGAG
>NW_021346919.1:0-352 GCF_001605985.2 Dendrobium catenatum | reverse complement strand
AGTCCGTCGTTGTCGCGTCTGTTCTGAGTTCCTCCTTCGAGATCCGGTCCACCGCTGTCGAGATCTATCATCCCAAACATGTCCGTCTGCATCCCGAGCGCATCCGTCTGTTGTCGTCCTGAGCTCGTTCCCGCAAATCCCGCCCAGTTGAGTGGCTCGTTGAGCTGAAGAGTCAAGTCCAATGCTTGTTCGAGCTCGAGCTTGATAAGACTTCGAGCTCGAAACTGTGTTCGAGCTCTACTCATGAGCTCGATCAGTTTGACTCATCGAGCATGTTACCGAGTCGAGTTTGAGTCGGCTTGACTCGGTTGCACCCCTACTTTAAGCAGGTTCCGTTCAGTGTAAAAAAAAA
>NW_021346918.1:0-462 GCF_001605985.2 Dendrobium catenatum | reverse complement strand
TATATATATATATATATAAAAGATAAAATTCAAAGAAAATTTTATATTTCAAAGCCTTTGATTGTGTTAATCAGGATTCAATATTACTATGGATTGCCTTTCTTAGGAGTTTATCAATTGAATTGATACATACATTTGCCTTATTCATTTTTTCTATAATTGCTAAATGAGAATATTGTGGTTAATTCTCTTCTGCAACTAGTTCTACCACACATCTTCGTCATTGCTATGGAAGAACCTTTCTAACCTAATCAAGGAATGTTATCTAAAAAATCTTTCTAATATAATATGCATAATAGCGTACCTAATAGTCACCTTATATTTGTATATGACCTCTTTTTCTTTGGGAAAACTAGTTTTAACTCTGTTTCAAGCATTATATACTGCTGGAAAAGTTGATGTTATTGCAGTGAGAAGTTAATAAGAGTGGCGACTTGGAGGCGATTTCTAGGGTTTCCTCTG
>NW_021346917.1:0-323 GCF_001605985.2 Dendrobium catenatum | reverse complement strand
TCTGGAAAACTTTATGGATTAAGATGGGTACTAAGCTTCAGTTCTCCACCGCCTTTCACCCGCAAACGGATGGCCAAACGGAAGTTGTTAATAGAAGCCTTGGGAACCTCCTTAGGACCTTAGTAGGTGAGAACATTAGAGATTGGGATTCTAAACAACCCATTGCTGAATTTGCCTACAATAATTCTGTCAATCGGACCACCGGTATGAGCCCAGCTGAGATTGTTTATGAATACCAACCTAGGCAACCGATAGATTTACTCCCCATGAGTCCAAAGCTTAGAGAGTCAGAGTCTGCATCCGCATTTGCATCGCATATCCAG
>NW_021346916.1:0-1105 GCF_001605985.2 Dendrobium catenatum | reverse complement strand
CAATGGCTGCCAAAGACACTTACAAAGTGCCTTGTCAAGGCTTAAATAGAATATCTCAAAATGAGCTCATTAATGCAACTTGCCGACTTTATCGTCGAGGATGATATTTATATCGGCCGGGCCGATCAATAAAAAATAAACTTAATCAGTCGGGACGATTTGGGACAATCAGAAGAAAATTGGTTACATCATCCAGGATGATACAATATCGTCCTGGACGATTAGTTCAAATTAGAGTACAATCACCCGGAATAGATGCTGGCTGATATCAATCATCCAGGACATCATCCCGGTCGATCCTATGATCGGCCTGTACATCATATCGATCGATCCTGCGATCGGCCTGGCTGATGTGATCATATCAATCAGCCTTAAATGCTTTCTATAATTACTAGATTAATTTAGGCGTAATTGTCCTGCATCATCCAGGCTGATCTATAGATCGTCCTGGCCGATGTTCTGAAATAAAGAATACCTAAATTGATCATGGTGGCTAATTCTTTCTAATTTGAGCCTATGATCCTGGCTAATACAATTATAGTCCAGGCCGATCGGCTTAATGATGACTGCCTTAATGAGGATGATGCCCTAATTAGGGTTTCTATTTTTGAATCGATCGTTCAGGCCGATATAAATATCATCCTGGATGATGTTACCAAAAATAGTAAACTCTAGGGAATAGATAGCAAATCTTCCAAGGTGTGTGTGTGCAAAGTTACATAGTATTAGGAGCCACACCAAATACAATACACTCAAGAAAGGAAAAAGGGGTACAAATTGACTCGGACCTAGTCTACCCAATCTTGTGCTGGTTCCAAATGCAGTCTGATCTTGGGGATCTGAAATGTCAGTAGATAAGACAGTCGTAGAGAAATAAGAGTGTTTGCTATCATTAAAATCATAATCCATGAAAATAAATCCGCAATACTTTAAATATTATGATTTGGTATTATTCTCTTCTGATTCATGTAATTCACTAGAGTTATTACAATCCTGATGGGTAAGGAGGGACGTGTCTTTTTATTGAGCCAATGATTACTAATAACAAACAACTAAAAAAATGTTATGCAAGCCAAAACTCCTTACTTGGTTATGTTGATTACTG
>NW_021346915.1:0-303 GCF_001605985.2 Dendrobium catenatum | reverse complement strand
AGGCTATCCTCGTCGCCCCAGTCATGAAGAACCCACTGCAGATTATTGGTAATTAATCAGAAAAATAATTTATCAGGCTTGTTATTCGTTATAAATCTGATTCAAATGAACAGAACCGTCGGAAAAAAAAAGTGTAAAATACATTAGTATGGGGTCCTGAGCCGTTTGATTTGCATTGAGATTAGTATTTATATGATATTTTGAATTGTACTAATCTCAAAGCAAATCTGACAGCTTATATTTTTTGTATAAGAATGCTCCTAACTAATTTCTTTTTTATCTCAATATTATCAAAATTAGTGA
>NW_021346914.1:0-325 GCF_001605985.2 Dendrobium catenatum | reverse complement strand
AAGCCTTCCTGGTCAATGATGATGCTCCAGTTTTTGTTGTTCCCTTGGATGGCCTACGGGCAACCAGGGAACAGGTTTTTGGCCTGAGAATCTTTATATATATCTGAGCCTAGGACATCACAGGCTTGGGAGCTTTTTTGTAGGAATAACTCAATATGGTGCTAAGCCATTTTTGCACTCTCTAGTCCAGTTCAGATATTGCGGTAACTGTATTAAGAGCTAACTGTTGTGTGGTTATGCTTTATTCTCAATATTTTTCTTCAAGTTGTTTGTTTTTTCTGTTATTCTGCAGCTATGGCTGATAGGTTGGTATAGGAGTTAATTT
>NW_021346913.1:0-443 GCF_001605985.2 Dendrobium catenatum | reverse complement strand
TTAGTGAGGTTAAAAGTGGAGTGGACTTGCTTTTCTAGTTGGCAGGCATCACAAAGGTGGTGTTTTGAAAACTTGAGTTTGGGGACACCTCTAACTAGGTCTTTTTGGGTCACTTTCCTAAGGGTTTTCATACTTCTAAGACATAGTCTCCGGTGCCATAACCATGAATCATCAACAATAGTTTTTAAGCAAAATGATGCAGCACATTCAATGTTATTTAAATCAAGCATGTACACGTTGTTGATCCTCTTTCCCTACAAAATAGTGGTTTTACCTAAGCTTACAATGCATGAATTTGCAAAGAATTGCACGATAAATCCCTTATCACAGAGTTGACTGATGCTGAGCAGGTTGTGTTTTAATCCGTCTACAAGCAAAACATTTTCAATCATAAGGTTCTTGGAACTACCAATTATACCTGAGCCTACCACCTTCCTGGTGGT
>NW_021346912.1:0-312 GCF_001605985.2 Dendrobium catenatum | reverse complement strand
AAGAAATTAAAAAACAAACCAACATCATAATCTAGTAATTAATTTGCCTCATTTCTAAGCTAAAAATATTGATTTAATAAATAATTACAGCTGAAATCTTGAAAAAGTTAGAACGTTGCCAGAATATATGCAACGATGCTTCCTTGCAATTTACAATACCTTCAAGGAAATCGAGGATGAGTTAGCTCCTGAACACAATTCTTTTCGAGTTCATTACCTTAGAGATGAGGTAATAAATTAATTGTGGTAATATATGCATATATTATTGAAAGTACATATGTATTAATATTTAATATTTTAAAAATAGTTTTG
>NW_021346911.1:0-454 GCF_001605985.2 Dendrobium catenatum | reverse complement strand
AAAGGCCATGATGATGATGATGATGATGACGATGATGATGACGACGATGATCTTGATTCTGCTAGTTATGAGGCTAGAGAGAGTAGAGAGAGATTGAATGCTACCCTTATTTTGAAGTTTTTTTATTTCTTTTTGCATTTCTTTGCCTTAAGGGAGATCCTAGTGATGTGATAGCTTATCCTAATTATATTTATTGGTTATATTTGTTATGACCATGAGAGATAAATATTGTTGTGCTATTAGAGTGGTGCCTTAAGCACTAGTTATCATGTATCATTTGCTTATTTTTATATGAATCACATGTTTTAAGAATTTTTGCCATTCAAATGAAAAGCATGCGTCATTAATTATAGTTCCTATTTATTTTTATTTACATTTTATTTAATTCATCATAAGCTTACACTGTGTTACATTTTCTACACTTTTTGATGATTTATTTAGCAAAAAAAATGAT
>NW_021346910.1:0-208 GCF_001605985.2 Dendrobium catenatum | reverse complement strand
GGATTTTTTTTTTTTTTTTAAGGCATATATAGAATGGGCCGGATTTTTACGATGGAGGCGGCCCCGCGTATGTTTTATTGCTTGCTCAGTCTATCCCTATAAGTTATTTATTTATTTCACTTAAAAAATTTAGGTTTAGGATTTAGGATAATTTTCTTACTATTTTAATTTTCATATTACATTTTTTTTCTACTATTTTTAAGAAAAT
>NW_021346909.1:0-224 GCF_001605985.2 Dendrobium catenatum | reverse complement strand
ACAATTCTTCTGGTGGTCAGGGCTTCAGGCTGTGACAGCCTCTCGAACACAGAAATCCTCCCACGAGGATTTTCGGTAGTAGGTCGTTGTGCTGGCAGATGCACACGACGGGTAGGAGCTTCAGTAGCGGGTCGCTGCGCCGGCAGATGCGTGCGACGAGTAGGAGCCTCAGAAGCTCTTGCAACGACAGCAGGGAAATCAACACTATCAAATTGGATGGTAGC
>NW_021346908.1:0-324 GCF_001605985.2 Dendrobium catenatum | reverse complement strand
TAAATGGGTTTTCCCGACCCATTTTTTTAAACGGGTCGAATACGAGAACCCGAACCCGACCCGTTTTGAAATCGGGCCGGGTTTTCATGTCGTGTCAAATATTGACACCCCTAATCAGGATACAAGTCATTTGTTAGACCGGTCCAGCCGGTTCCTACGGGACCGGCTTATAGGAATAGGCGGACAAAATCTCCACCTCATGTACGCAGGAGCAGACTGCCCGGTCTTCACAGAGAGAATTTGGAAGGATTTCTTAGGGAGTTAGGAGGGAAATTTGAATGTAGGGATTGTTTAGAGATTTCCTTTTTGATTGTATGCATTAAA
>NW_021346907.1:0-214 GCF_001605985.2 Dendrobium catenatum | reverse complement strand
CAATAAAAATTTTGTTTTGATACATAATTCCAATTTTCTTATATAACTCTTTCTTCTAACTCTTTTGTACTCCTTAATCAAATTACCTATTCATGCACCTTACCCTTATCTTTATGATTCACTTCAGTATTATTTCACAATGTCCCGATGGATCTATTAGTTAATGTATTAGCTAATTATCCTTGTTTATTTATATTATTCCTATTTTCTATAG
>NW_021346906.1:0-293 GCF_001605985.2 Dendrobium catenatum | reverse complement strand
TAATGATAAGACTGCTTGATTGCATGATTATGTGATTGATGTATGATACCATGAGCATTGTGTGATTTGTGTGAGCATAACATGTTGGGGCACTTATTATATGATTGTTGTGTGAATGTATGTTTCTTGATTTTCATTAGTTGATTATAGGATTACATCTTCTTAGTGAGTCTCTTTAGTTGATCATAGGGTTGCATCTTTCTAGTGAGTCTCCTTCGTGGTTGTTGAGTTGTACCTTTTTAGAGATAAGGAAGTCAACGCCAACACGTGCGATTCACCAATTATTCACCACA
>NW_021346905.1:0-428 GCF_001605985.2 Dendrobium catenatum | reverse complement strand
TTCTTTCATCTGATTTTGGATCAAATTTTTCTAAGGAAGATTTTCTATTGCTACGTTTAAACTCCTTGCAACCAAAAACATACAAATAAGATAAATTAGGTGTTCTTTCTTTTAGCTACTCATAGGGTGTTTTATTTAATTTAGTTCTCACATTCACCATATTCAGAACATAACATGCAGTGCTAACCGCCTCAGCCTAAAAGTATTTAGGAAGTGAATATTCTGCCAACATTGCTCGGGTGACTTCTATTAATGTTTTATTTTTTCTTTCGACTACCTCATTCTTCTGATGGGTTCTAAGTGTAGAAAATTGTGATCAATTCCTTTCTCCTTACAAAAATCCTTAAATCTTTCATCTTCAAATTCTCCTCCATGATCACTTTGTACAGTAATGATTTCACACCCAAGTTTTCTTTGAATCCAAGTCA
>NW_021346904.1:0-1136 GCF_001605985.2 Dendrobium catenatum | reverse complement strand
ATTATTTGTACTTGAATACATGATACATTTTAAAAATATAATTAACATCTTATATAATGATAATTATTTTTATACAAAAATTAGGTAACATCTCTACATAATGTGTTGGGGGTCCAAGGGGACAGCGCCCCCTGACGGGGTTCGACTTGTAATAGGGGACAATTGCCTAAAATCTCTTGTAATAGCCCCTCTACACAATATGTATAATTCTGCTAGGGGGCAATCGCCTAAAGTTCATAGTATTTTAATTTTTTAGGGGGTTAATCGCCTAAGGTTTCCTACAATAAAAAGTACAAAAATGATGGAGGGAAACAAATTACCTAAAAATACATGTAATAAACATATTGCGGAATAGAATATACGCAGCGATAGAGTTTGAAAATTTCCGTCTTAGCGTTGTACGGATATCTAGCACACAAACAGAGGAGACTTAATAACACAAGGTTTTTTACATGGAAAATCCTAGAAAGGGAAAAAAAAAACGGGGCCACGCCTAGTTGAAATAATTCCGACCACTAGTGTTTGTTTGAAGTACAAGAGGTTGACTCGTACTTAAAATTTATGATGATCAGATTACAATGCTTTACTTCCGGATTGAAATCTGATTACAAACAAGTTGTGTATTTGAGCTGAATTCAAAGTCACTTAGAATTCCCGCATCATTGGGAAATCAGGCACTTGGGCGTCAGGCATTTAGAATTCCGGCATCACTTGGGCGTCGGGCAGAATTCCGATGTCACTTGGGCAGAATTTCGGCGTCACTCGGGCGTCAGATAGAATTCCGACGTCACTCGGTCGTCGGGCAGAATTTCGGAGTCATTTGGGCATCGGGCAGAATTCCGACTGTGGTACGTCGAGGAGTTTCTTCCCTCCTAACATATCGTTCTCTTCTTCCTCACTTCTTCTTTTTCTTTCTTAGGTCCCCCTCATGAGATATGAGGGGTCTATTTATAGATATTCTGGAGTGGCATGGCTTGTAAATATGTGAGAGATCAGGGGTAAATAGGGAGTGGTCGGATGGACGGCCGATATTAAATCCCTTGATCGTGTAGTGATGTTGGAATTCGGCAATCTTGTGCTCGTTGGATTTGTCTCGTCGTACCGCTCGATTCGACTATAAGAACGTCATATTTGAA
>NW_021346903.1:0-242 GCF_001605985.2 Dendrobium catenatum | reverse complement strand
AATGTTGAATAAGTACATGTACACAATGTGAGATTTGAGAAAAGATGTGAGCTATCCACCCAATTTGGCTACGAAAAGTAACATGCCCTAAAGTTTGGATGTAGGCGAAGGTGTTAAGCTTAATATGATGCATAGCATACATTTGAGAGATGTCGGATAACATCCCGACGCCTCTACGCGTGTCAAAATCCTCTCCGAACTCTTATATAAGAGTCAACTAATGGAAATCGCCTAATTTCCAT
>NW_021346902.1:0-241 GCF_001605985.2 Dendrobium catenatum | reverse complement strand
TATGTTAAACAACCAAGCACACACATGAGATTGAAAATTTAAGATAAAGAATGCCTTGAAAAATTGCTTAAAATGGTTATTCAATAAAACATGGTGTATGATAAATCATACTATATTATTTTTATTGTATTGTATGATATGCTTGATAATTTTGGTAATTTTAAAATATCAAGTACTATTTTTTTTTCTTAGTTAAAACCCACAAGTAGGGGCCTACGCGTTAATAACAAAATCGGTTACA
>NW_021346901.1:0-457 GCF_001605985.2 Dendrobium catenatum | reverse complement strand
GCCTTCCAGTTTTCTGTTGTCTGTGTGTATTGGTTTGTGCTGCTGGTGTTGTGTTTGTTGTGCTATGGGTGGTGGTGTTCTTTTGTTTGTTATCTGGTTTGGGGGTGCCTTTTTCTTGTTATGTTGGCTTGGAGCTGATTCTTTTGCTGGGTGGTTTTATTATGATTGTCTCGGCTGCTTTGGTATTTGTTTGGATTCTCTATTAGTTTTGTGTTTTGGGTCTTTTATTTTGTTATGTTATTGATGTGGGTGGTTTCTCTTTCCTTTTGCAAGTTGTTTCTTCTTTGCTTTGGAGCCTTTCATCTGGTTGCAGGTTCTTCTTGCTGGCATTGCTGAAGCCAGTTGCTGATCATCTGCCATTTTGCTTGTTTTTTTTTGTTTTGTTTTTTTTTTTTGGTTTTTTTCTTATTGTGATAGATAAGATCTCATGCTCAATAGGTTTTATTTCAAATGTTGT
>NW_021346900.1:0-318 GCF_001605985.2 Dendrobium catenatum | reverse complement strand
AATGGTCAAAGAGACTGATGCTAAGTAACCCTACAAATACACACTTGATAGACTTAGAATTTCTATTTTTACTCATATCCGCCAGGATGATTTTTACATCGTCCTAGATCATCAAGCTTAAAATAGAAAATCTAAATAAGGATTATTAATTAAGGTAGTCATCATTAACATATCGGCCTGGATGATACGTGTATCGGTCAGGACGATAAGCTCAAAATAGAAAGAATTTTCCACCATAAACAATTAAGGTATACTGTATTTTTAAATTATCGGCCAGAACAATCATTGATCGGCCTGGACGAAATTCTCAAATTATGT
>NW_021346899.1:0-200 GCF_001605985.2 Dendrobium catenatum | reverse complement strand
CTACCTGTTTAAAACTTAATAATTAGTTTTAAATATTGTTTTAATTAATAGAACTAAAAAACATCATTAAAAATTAATTAAAAACCCAAAAATTATGTTTATTAAATTAAACTAATCAAAAAATTTAACCTTTTAATTTAAAATTACTATTAATTTAAAAAGTTAAATATATTTTAAATTATTTAAGATATTAAATGTTA
>NW_021346898.1:0-259 GCF_001605985.2 Dendrobium catenatum | reverse complement strand
CTTTTGATTTTCCAAAAGATTCTATTCAGTTTTTTTTAGTATCACTCCTAGAAAATCTAACAAAATTTCATTCTTATTTTAATCGAGAGTTTTCGTAGGGGACTCTGTCTCCCTACGATGTAATTAACTACGAGGGCTTGCGCTCGTAGGAGATTTGAACCACACACACCTGATTTCAAAATTAACCTTTTTAAAATCCTTTTAAATTTCTTTGGGAAAAGTTAAAAAAAATGATTGTCGTTATCATATTAGAAGAATT
>NW_021346897.1:0-1260 GCF_001605985.2 Dendrobium catenatum | reverse complement strand
CCATATATTAAGATGTTGGGTATGTATAATATTTATTTGAAGTTTTACCATAATTCTATACTTTATTTTGATGTGTTACTAAACTTTGTCACCTTAAACACCTATCTACTATAATTCTTTCTATTTTTCCCTACAGTTTTACACATCCTGAAAGTAATAAAGAAAGTTTTGTTACCTCAATTCCCTTTCAAGTGCTAATAATGTTCTTGTAGCTCACAAAGGCAGACTTTTCCAGCAGTTTCACACTTCTTGAAAGTGAGAGCAAAGTTTGGTTACCTCAATGCCCTTTCAAGTGCTGATAATGTTCTTGTAGCTCGCAAAGGCAATCATTAACTGGGAATAACTATCTTATCTTTTCTTGGAAAAAAATGCATCACTACAACCAAATAAAGCCTTAAAAGAAATCTTAATTTTTCTATAACTATTCATCTATAAATGCTATAAAAAATTTATAAGTAATTGCTCTTTCTTTTACTAGTGCTTATAATTGAATTGTTGGTCCCTTAGAAAAAGGCCAATTCACTTAAGGGCATATCATCCTGTCATTTATGTTTGTATATTATAGACCAAATATTTGGCCTTACAACATTAGCCTATTTGCAGGTCGAGGTGGAGATTATCTTATAAGATCAACTTTTCATTATAGAAACATTTAATGCTTTATACAAAATACATGATAGTATTTTAACTAGACTTACAGTTAGATTGTCAATCCACAACCAATTATAGAACAAAGTTGTTAAACACAAAGTAAACATCTAAAAACATTGTTTTATTATTGAGATAATTTGTTAAATGTTGGCCCTATTAACTCTATCCCTACAACAACACAACAACAAGATCAAGCTTTTATCCCACTACTTGTGGTTAGCTACGTGAATCATTTTTCTCCATTTTTCCCTATAAGGAGTTAAATTACCTTTTTTCCCTAATAACTCAATATTTATATTTGGAAAATTCATGTGCTAAAAGAACTTTATATTTTTCAATGTTTGTACCCGCCCTCATAATTTTGAGAAATTTTTTATACCAATTCATACTTTTTAAGGGAGAAAATATGGATTGCTTGCTCAACACGAGAGTGAGATGAATCTAAAATTCCCAAATATTATTTGGAATTATTTTAAATTTTTTTTATATATATTTTTCAATATTTTTCTAAATTTTCTATATTTTCTTTCTTTTTTTTTCCAATTTAATTCAAATATATCTTAATATCAAGAGTACTCCTCATCCTATCAACTCACTTGAGGTTCTATA
>NW_021346896.1:0-407 GCF_001605985.2 Dendrobium catenatum | reverse complement strand
TCCAAACATGCATGAAAAGATAAAAAATAAGAAGATTTGTTATAAAATTTGGTTAAAAGAAAAATTTGGATAATTGGGAAAACTATAAAGAGGCTCGTAAGGAATAAGAAAGCTATTTGCGATGCAAAGAGCTTAGCTTTTAATGATTTATATAATAGATTAGGTACTAAGGAAGGAGAAATATATATGTATAAGTTAGCCAAATAAAGAGATAGGAGTAGTAAGGATTTAGTTCAAGTGAAGTATATGATGGATGAAGATCAAAAAGTACTTTTCTTATAAGATGATATTCAACAAAGGTTGATGAGATATTTTGCTAAACTTTTTAATGAAGATTGTGAAAATACGATTCTCTTTATTGACTTTAGACCCTAAATGAAAATAAAGATTTTTATTTGTATCGATGT
>NW_021346895.1:0-381 GCF_001605985.2 Dendrobium catenatum | reverse complement strand
ACTTCTGCACCTCAATCAGATTATCAGAATCTGATTGTGAAATTTGATAAACTTGAGACTCATGTTGATCAAAGATTTGATCAAATTGATGCTCAACTTATTTAGCAACAATAGGACATTGGTAGCATCAGAAATGTAGTACGTGAAATCAATACCAATGTTATGTTGATGGCCTCCTACTTTAACCTTTTTGGTGGCATTCCTCCTCCTCCTCCAGAAGAATAGAGAATGAGAGATGAATTTGTGTTTGTTGTACTTGTGTTTAGTTTTAAATGTTTTGTTTTGTTAGTGTTTATTTTAGTATTTGTCTTAGTTATGCTTGTTTATGTTAGTTGTTTTTGTTATTATTTTTGATATTATGAAATGATCATGTAATCTTTC
>NW_021346894.1:0-3113 GCF_001605985.2 Dendrobium catenatum | reverse complement strand
CTTTTATGCAGTCCTTATCCCTTCTATTTTAGATGGGGTATCATCTGATTTACTCATCTATGTTACTGCTACAAGCAGCTAGTTACTCTTATAGGCTGTTTTGTTGTATACAGCTTGATCTGATACTCTTTAAGAGCATATGCTTTTTCCTATTTATTGTGTACCATTCTTTTTTTTTTAATGTACCATTCTATTTTATCTTTTCATTTCTCCTAATGTCTTACTGATAATTGATAAGAGCAATCCAACAAGAAGAAGAGCCAACATAGTTGCGTCCTGCAATATTCGCGACGGTAGAGAAATATAAAGTTTAACGTCTTAGTGTTGTACAAAAATCTGGCACGCAATCAAATAAGAGAAGGGGTCTAGTATGTATGAGACACCAATATTTTTACGTGGAAAACCCATGAAAATGGGGAAAATCATGGGGTCTAGCCCAATTTGAATGAATCCACTTGTATTGCAGTTGATTACAAATGAGGCCCTTTCTTGCAAGAAGGCCTTAGCTTAATGTACATTTTATAGAGTACATTACATGATGTGAATACAAAGAATCACTATTGATGTGTTCGTTTGGTCGGGAGAACCATAGTCTGGTGACAGAGGTCAGAAGAATCGTAGTTGGCGGGAGACGGAGGTCATAAAGACTATTGTCTGGCGACATAAGTCAGAAAGATTGTAGTCCGACGACGGAGGTCAGAAAGACTGTAGTCTACGGGCGCCGTAAGTCAGGAGGACCGTAGTTGGCTAGCGAAGGAGGTCAGAAAGACTGTATTCGGCGGGCGACGTAAGTCTGGAGGACCGTAGTCGGCGGGCGACGGAGGTCGGAAAGACTGTAGTCGGCGGGCGACGTAAGTCAGGAGGATCGTAGTCAACGGGTGATAGAGGTCGAAAAGACTGTAGCCGGCGGGCGACGTAAGTCAGAAGGACCGTAGTCGACGGGCAACGGAGGTCGGAAAGACTGTAGTTAGCGGGCGATGTAAGTCAGGAGGACCGTAGTCGGTGGGCGACGGAGGCCGGAAGGATTGTAGTCGGTGGGCGGCGTAAGTCAGAAGGACTATTGTTTGACGACGAATGTCAGAAAGACGACATCAGGTAGAAGTCCAACAATGGAAAGAAATCCATCTTTGGATAGATGTCCAATGAAAGTCCGATAATCAGGAGAAGTCCGGTGTTAGGTAGAAATTTGGCAATGAGTGAAGGTCCGGCGTCGGGTAGAAGTCCAACGTTTGTTGGTGGCCTGGAAGAATTCCGGCGTTGGATGGTATTCGGGCAAAACTCCATAGTCACTTGGAAATCGGACAAAACTCCGGCGTCACTTGGAGGTCAGGCGGAATTCCGGCATCTCGTGGAAGTCAGACAGAATTCCGGCGTCACTTGGAGGTCAGGCGGAATTATGTTGTCCCGTGGAAGTCGGGCAGAATTCCAGCGTCATGGAGTTCGGGTGAAACTTTAGTGTCACTTGAATGTTGAGTAGAATTCTGGTGTTCCTTGTACGCCGGGCAGAATTCTGCTGTTTCTTGAACGCCGGGCAAAACTTTGGCGTCGGGCAGAATACTGACGGCGGTGGTCGAGGAGTTTCTTCCCTCCTACTCTTCTCTTCTTCTTCTTCTTCTTCTTGCTTCTTGCTTCTTGCTTCTTGCTTGGACCCCCCTCACAAGAGAAATGAGGGGTCTATTTATAGATTTTTGGAGTGACATGACCCGTAAATAGGTGAGAGATCATGGGCGAATCGGGAGTGGTTCGAATGGACGATCGATATTGAATCCCTTGATCATAGACCGTTCGTCAGATATTTGAAGGCCTTAATGATGTCAGAATTTGGCGATCTTGGGCTCGTTGGATTCGTCTCGTCGAGCCGCTCGGTTCGAATATAAGCAAGTTATGTTTGGAAACCGTTTGGTAACTCAAATTATGGTTCGAACCTTCCAACAGCGGTTTGGGTCCTTGATTTGGACCCATTTAGGCTCGGATTGAGTCGAATTTTGTATTGTTGGATTTGTATTTCTGAGACGATCAGTTCGATAGTAAGTTTGCTGAAATCGGAGTTCAGATGATCCCAGAATTAATTTTTGAAGTTTCCAACTTAATTTTGCCACGAGATTCGTGCTCGATCAAGATAATTTTTCGAGGATATATCAAACATAATCTCTAGCATTCCTTAAAATTATTTATTCATAATGTTTGGTCGATCTTTAGATCATTCAAAAAACTATTATTATAGAATTATTTATATATTTTCAATTATCCAATATAATAACTCATTGGAAATTTTCATGTGGCTAAAAAAAAAAACATTAACATAGGAGATTCATGATACTTTAATAAACTGAGTTTGAGTATAAGGTTTCATTTGGGATGATTTTTTTATCGCTTCTTAAAATAATTTTTTTTTTGTACAAAAATTTTAACTTTTGTGCCAAAAAATTGTTTTAAAGAATAATAAAAAAGTCATTCCGAACGAAGCCTAAATAAGACTCATTTGGTTGATTGAAGTCAGAATTTTTTTTTTTTATGTACAAGCAATTAAATGCACTATAAGAAGATTTGTCTTTGATTTTAGAGTATCCAATAGAAGACTTGTGTAAGATACCTATAAAAACTATTGATTTTAAATGAAATTAATCTATGTGTTCAGTTCTTCTCAGATCTCTCTTTGGAGTTCGACAGAGGCTGCTAGGTGATATCTTCTTCATCTCTTCGATTTTTTGGTGGCTAGAGGCTGGACTTCTGGTTTTGTTGTCTCTTCATTTCTAAGTTTTTTTATTGCCCTGGTGCACACTCTGATTTCGCATGTTCCGCCTCTCTCGTGATTTCATGAGTTTTTCTTGTGATTTGCTTGGTTTTTCTTCCGTTCTCTGCCCTCCCTTTACTCTTTGTTTTTTTTTTTTTTTCATGGATTTTCTCATGGCGTCCCTCTTTAAGCGAAGCCTGTAAGAACCCTTCTAAATCCTTCAAAGATGTTAGCTGGTTCTGATTCTTCGGTGGAATTTCGAGATATGAGAGTGACTAGCTAAGAGGTTTGCCGCCATTATGGATCTCTAAGGCTAGAGATTTGCATCTTGCTAAGCCATTCGATTATGTTTTAGTTGGCAAGTTTCCACTTTGTACAT
>NW_021346893.1:0-290 GCF_001605985.2 Dendrobium catenatum | reverse complement strand
AACAGGGGAGAAAATTACGAAAGAAGCCATAGAACCATGGTTGCAAAAAAGAAAATACATGTATTGTTGGTTCTCATGCTAATCCAATGCGGAATGGGCCTGTTCTACCTCTTCTTCTTGATCTGGAAAGTCTTGAACAAAGGCTAAATCGTAATGGCTAAAAAAAAATACCTAATGGCGAAATGGTTGCGAAGAGTTTAGGGCACGATTTACGGGATTTAGCCAAAGAAGCGCGCAAGGAGAAAAAGAAGATGAGCTCTCGTCGAGCCTTCCGATCCGACAGGAAGAAC
>NW_021346892.1:0-355 GCF_001605985.2 Dendrobium catenatum | reverse complement strand
AGCCCAATGCGGAGGTCTTTGCTGAAGACGTCCACGGGGACGAAGGCGAGCCGTTAATATGCATCCTCGAGAAGTTGCTGTTAGCTCCCAGAGCTACTGTACCGTCCCAAAGGAATGCAATCTTTCGAACTAGATGCACCATCAGTGGTAAGGTGTGCGATCTAATTATCGATAGCGGGTGTACTGAAAATGTGGTCGCCCGATCAGTTGTGCAGGCACTACAGCTCAAGACCACAAAGAAGCAACAGCCATATAAGATTGGGTGGGTAAAACGAGGTCTAGATATGACCGTTGCTGATTGCTGCAAGATTTCTTTTTCTATCGGGAAGCATTATATGTGTGAAGTCAATTGTGA
>NW_021346891.1:0-258 GCF_001605985.2 Dendrobium catenatum | reverse complement strand
TTATGAACCGAACTATCTAAGACAACTCTCTATAATTTTATCTATCACTGGAGCTACTCCAACTGTTTCACACATATATATTGTTCTCACTTCCAGTCTCTATGTGTAAAGTTACTCGTCTATATGAGATTTAATTCGATAAGTTTTACGCAGGCTATCGACCATAGGCGGATCTACCAAAGACTCAGGGTGGGCAAATGCCTACCCTCAAATTTTTTTTTAAAAATATTTAGAGGAGATATTTTGGAATATTTTGGG
>NW_021346890.1:0-212 GCF_001605985.2 Dendrobium catenatum | reverse complement strand
TCCATATAAGTAATGTCTCCAAATCTTCAGGGCAAAGACCACTGCCGCTAACTCCAAATCATGGGTTGGGTAGTTTCTTTCGTGGTTCTTCAGTTGCCTTGAAGCATAGGCAATGACCCTTCCGTTTTGCATCAAAACACAACCCAGCCCTTTGTGAGAGGCATCACTATAAATCTGAAATCCATCCGTCCCCGAAGGAATAGTAAGCACTG
>NW_021346889.1:0-249 GCF_001605985.2 Dendrobium catenatum | reverse complement strand
GAATTCGAGTTGGCCGATATTTATCATCCTGAAGTAACCAAGGTTTTTGAAAAGATCGTCCTAGCCGATCCTGCGATCATCCAGGACGATATGATCATATCAATCATCCTTAATTGCTCCCTTGATTTCCTGATCAATTAAGGCATAATTTGTGAATATCATCCAGGCCGATCAAATATCATCCAGGCCGATCAAATATCATCATGGCCGAAAATTTAAAAATACAGTATACCTTAATTGTCTATGGCG
>NW_021346888.1:0-312 GCF_001605985.2 Dendrobium catenatum | reverse complement strand
ATCTCCGGCGTCGAAAATGCTGGCGATGTCCTCATCACATAAAGCCTATAAAACCCGATCTTTAGTCAATAGCTTGTCTGAGTTGACAAGGTTCAATCAACAAATGGAAATGACCCCAAACACCCCGATAATGGCCGTGTTGGATGCAAATCTCAACCGGAGGGGCTCACAAATACTTTTAAATGCCTCCCAAAGGCCCATTCAAAATCCAAAACTCTAAACTATCTAAAATCCAAGATCATTCCAAACCCAGATATTTAAAAATAAATCAATCCATTAAACATTTAAAGCAAAATCGATCCACCCTCCACA
>NW_021346887.1:0-298 GCF_001605985.2 Dendrobium catenatum | reverse complement strand
AGTCAACCTCCTCTAACTGCAAATCAATTTCATTAACTATAATTAGATCATCTATATCATTACAATGAGGTGAATGCCATACAATATTACATCACAGAGTACAAAAAAGTAGGGGTGGCCGGGCTCCACCGACAACAACCCGGGAATGACGCAAATCTTAAAATAAGGCATTTTTACATCTTCAGTTTCGTCTTCCCTTCCTTGATTCGTCTTTGGATCATCTTCATCTCTTCGGGCTCCTCGTAGTACGTCCTCCAAAAAGATGCCCAAATGAAAAAGGAAACCCCCTGTAGGGGTT
>NW_021346886.1:0-275 GCF_001605985.2 Dendrobium catenatum | reverse complement strand
AACAATCTCAACAATCCAAAGAGTGGTAGAATATCTGGCCATGGTTACCCTTAGCTCAGACGTTTTCTTAGGGTATAATCATCTTTTGAAATCAATGACCTAACTCAAAGAATTAATTGGATCTGAGAAAAAGAATCCATCCATCACTTGATTTAAGAAAAAATATCTTTATAAAATAATGAACCAAAGTAAAACTGTCACGATTGCAAAACAATCGAAATCAAGCCTTTGAGAATCAGAAACTTCTAAGTTCTAAAAGATTTAAAAAGAGAGAA
>NW_021346885.1:0-401 GCF_001605985.2 Dendrobium catenatum | reverse complement strand
AATAAAAGAAATGAAAACTGGATTAAATTAAGATGGTGCCACGAAGGGTGTTGTTCACTACTAGCGCGTCTAATTCTAAGGAAAGGAAAATTCCTAACCTAAATAAAAAGAAAACTGGATTAAACTAGGATGGTGTCCACCTCTAATATGTCTAATCCTACAGAAAATAAAAATATTAACTTAAGGAAAAAAAAAACTAGAATAAAGTAGGATGGTGCCACGAAGGGTATTATATACCACAAGTGCGTCTAATTTTGAGGAAAGGAAAATCCTAACGTAAAGGAAAAGAAAATTGGAATAAATTAAGACGGTGTGATAAAGGGCATTATTTACCACTAGCATGTCATATCCTAAGAAAAGAAATAATCCTAACCTAAAGGAAATGAAAACTGTGTTAAATT
>NW_021346884.1:0-205 GCF_001605985.2 Dendrobium catenatum | reverse complement strand
TTCTTCATCACCCCATTCCGATCGAATTCAAAGTATCGAATATTGAGTCCTACGACGGGACAACCGACCCGTATGAGCATATCGACTACTATAGAACCATAATGCACATTTAATGAGCATCAAACGCAGTCCTTTGCCAGGTTTTTCCTACCACCATTAAAGGACAGGCTCGACCATGGTTCTATTCGCTTTAACCCAGAACGAT
>NW_021346883.1:0-231 GCF_001605985.2 Dendrobium catenatum | reverse complement strand
TTTAAACTATCGTTGCGGTGCCTCTGTGAGGTATTAATGGTGCATTTGGGTCAATTTTTTTAATAATTTTATTTTGAGTAGAGCTAACACATTTTTATCTGGCTATAACTCTAATATTTTTAAATATATTTTTGATGAAAATTCAATTTTTTATTTCTCATCAACTCATCATTTTCAATAAAAAAAAATTATAACGCTCAACATTTCAAAGCTCATATTGATTACTTTTTT
>NW_021346882.1:0-299 GCF_001605985.2 Dendrobium catenatum | reverse complement strand
TTTTAAATAATATAAATATAGTTTAATATTAATTTTTCTAAAATGAAAAAGACCTAATAGGTGCGTTCGTTTAATGCATTTGTTTTAGTCAGAAAGAGCTTCTTTGTTTTTAATGAGCTTACATCATTTCCTCTTCATAATTTTTTAATTTTTTAATAAAGATATTTCAAAATTGATTTGAAGTTGGAAAAGAAAAAGGCTTCAACTTTCTTATTGATTCTTAAAGCAATTTTTTAGTACAAAAATAAAAAAATTTCTACCAAAAAATTGCTTTAAGAAGCAGTAAGAAAACCGTCTCA
>NW_021346881.1:0-200 GCF_001605985.2 Dendrobium catenatum | reverse complement strand
GATTTTATCAAGAAAATGTAGACATGTTATAAAGAATCAAAGAAAAATATTTAAAAAAAATGATTTTGCTTTTATTTATTTTATGCATAAAAATAACAAAATATATCATATTTGAAATGATTCCACTAGCGTATATCAAATGTTGCGAAAGATATCATTCTCCACCGTTGAAAAAAAAAAAACACTCATATAATTGAGTA
>NW_021346880.1:0-281 GCF_001605985.2 Dendrobium catenatum | reverse complement strand
GAAGGCCACTGCGCCTAACTCGTCTCTAAGAAGACCGTCGGCCGCCGCCTCCGACAAGAGCAGCTAAAAAATTCGACATTCTTCCATCGCGTGGAAGACACAGCCGAACCACAAATGCATTGAAGCTCGGATCGAATCCAATGAAAGCAGAGCAATAACAGAGCAAAACAGAGACTCCGCAGACCGTGTATCGAATCCAATGAAAGCAGAGCAATAACAGAGCAAAACAGAGACTCCGCAGACTGTGTAGAAATCAACCTCCTGCTCCTTCTGTTCCTGCT
>NW_021346879.1:0-214 GCF_001605985.2 Dendrobium catenatum | reverse complement strand
ACTACCAACTTTATTTTTAGAAAAACTGAAGTTTCTATCGTATTTGTCAATGAGAATTATATTCAATAAAGAAGAAGGATTAGATAACAAACTCCAAGCAAATTTGGCTCTCCACGATCCAACTTTATCATAAGCAGACATAACACCTTGGCCTCCTAATTTGATTTGCTTACAAAAGATTTTCCATTCCACATAATGAATTCCATTACTCTTA
>NW_021346878.1:0-390 GCF_001605985.2 Dendrobium catenatum | reverse complement strand
CAACAATTTTGTAGTTTGTTTGGCAAAGACTAATAGGATGAAAATTGGATGGAAGCAAGGGATTTTTTATTTTAGCAATCAAAACAATAAGAGTATCTTTCCACTCTTTATTCATTTGCCCTTTAGTAAAAAAACTATTTACAGCATTCCAAAGTTCTTTCCAAGTAATATCCCAATAGTGCTTATAAAATGAGGAAGTAAGACCATCCATAGCAGGGGATCGATTATTGCCTTGTTGGAAGACTGATTCCTTGAGCTCCATAGCAGTAAAATTCTGATTAAAAGCGTTTAGGTCATCAAAGTTGAGTTTCTGATTTTCAGAAATTTCAGGCCAACCCGTGAGCTGGCAACTTCTCTTCTTCCATTTTGATTCAAAATGTTGAATAAACA
>NW_021346877.1:0-388 GCF_001605985.2 Dendrobium catenatum | reverse complement strand
TACTGCTTCTATTAGAAGTATCATGAGGGCTTAAAAGGTTGCACTACAGGAAATTCATTGATTACCGGCACTATGGGAAAACACGCGATTACCGTCGGATTTTCCGGCGGAATTTTTTGCGTCGGTAAATACGGCGTTCCGGCAATACCATGTTTTCTTGTAGTTCGGCGGCCTGGTCCGGCGGTTGTCCAGCCGCCGGTAGTAACGGCGACTTAACTGGAGGTCTGACCGCCGGTTATTACCGGCGGACCAACCGGCTGTTATGCAAGTTTATGTCGTCGCTCTTAAAACTTACCGGCGCGATACCGGCGGCAAAAAATCACCGGTGTTAAGTAATTTAGTTACCGGTGGTTTTGTCACGACCCGACCCGAGACGAGACGGATCCCG
>NW_021346876.1:0-356 GCF_001605985.2 Dendrobium catenatum | reverse complement strand
CTGCTTTTTGTTTGAAAACTGTATCTAATGAGTCATGGCTATGGCATAGGAGACTTTGTCATTCTAGCATGAAAAACCTTAAGAGAATTAACCAAAAGAACTTAGTGAGAGGTATACCTAAACTAGACTTTACCAAGGACCACCTTTGTGATGCATGTAAACTAGGAAAGCAAGTGAAGTCATCTTTTCAGTCCTATAAGGATCTTAGAACTAGTAAACCTTTAGAGATTTTGCATATGGATCTTTTTTGAGCTGTTGGAATTATGTGTCTAGGAGGGAAGGTATA
Organism: Dendrobium catenatum; assembly: GCF_001605985.2. Taxonomy (NCBI): domain Eukaryota; kingdom Viridiplantae; phylum Streptophyta; class Magnoliopsida; order Asparagales; family Orchidaceae; genus Dendrobium; species Dendrobium catenatum. The sequence goes on along the minus strand of NW_021346876.1, from coordinate 70 downwards.
CGGATTTGTGATTTTGGATGATTACTCAAGATACACATGGGTTAGATTTCTATTTCATAAGAGTGAATCA
>NW_021346875.1:0-310 GCF_001605985.2 Dendrobium catenatum | reverse complement strand
TCATGTCTTTGGTTGTAAGGTTTTCATTCATAATAATGGGAAGTATCACTTGGGAAAATTTTATCCTAAATCTGATGGACTGTTCTTGGGATATTCTAGTGTGGGGAAGTCTTTTAGGGTGTTTAACAAAAGAACTTTGATGGTGTAAGAGACTACCCATGTAATATTTGATGAGTCTCATCCTAAGAAATATGGAGTTGAGGATGATAATGATATTGAAGAGATTACTAGTGGAATAGAAAATTTGGGGAAGGAAGTAGGTCACCACAACATAGAAGGAGTAGGATATGTCACCCAAGGAGTAGAAAAT
>NW_021346874.1:0-216 GCF_001605985.2 Dendrobium catenatum | reverse complement strand
ATCCCCTAAAATTATTTAATTTGTTAACTCAAAAATTAAGAAAGAGATGGAGAAAGAGCGCGAGAGAAAATATCTTAATTTTGTTTTGGAATGATTTAATCGATACATACCTTATCTTCATAGGTTATACCATGCCATTAATGGCACCACTCTCTCATCCCTGGACATGTGTATACATATGTAAAGTCTTTTTGAAATGAAACTCTTCCAAATGAA
>NW_021346873.1:0-488 GCF_001605985.2 Dendrobium catenatum | reverse complement strand
TATTTGGAGCCATGGGATTGGATTCTTAGTCAAATACATGGAAGTATAATAGGGTTTTACCCCTCCATTTGGGTTGACCAAGTCAAATTAATGGGGGATTTGACTTAGGGAGAATATTTGGCATGCTTAAAATATCCAATTGAATAATTGTGGATGGCTAATTATGTCTGAGGTTGATTGGAAGATTGAATTTGACCTTGGTTAGGTGTATGATTTACTTGGTCAAATCAAGGATTGGAGCTTGGCCAAACAAATTCAAAATGACACTTTGAATCCAATGGAGGTGGTCCCATGCAATGGTGAGGTCCCCTTACATGAAATGTATGTTTAGGCCCTTAACGGGCATTTTGGTCAACCATGGTTAACTTGGTCAACTTGGTCAAATCAAAACTTGGGTTTGGGTTTAATGCATTCCTAATAATGTCTTGGATGCATTAGAAGATGTTCTATGAGTTAAGATAGTTGCTATTTGAATGCTTTACATTTTT
>NW_021346872.1:0-218 GCF_001605985.2 Dendrobium catenatum | reverse complement strand
GCTTATAACAACAGTTTTCAGTCCAGTATTGGTATGGCACCGTACGAGGCTCTGTATGGCAGGAAGTGTCGTACTCCTTTGACTTTGACTGAGATCGGAGATAGACAGGCTTTGGGTGCCACTTTTGCTGATGAAACTGCTCAGAAGATCAATTTGATAAAAGAAAGATTGAAAGCGGCTCAGGACCGTCAGCAGAAGTATTATAATCAGAAGCACAG
>NW_021346871.1:0-1019 GCF_001605985.2 Dendrobium catenatum | reverse complement strand
GATCAATGCCATAAAGTGGCAATTAATGGGCATTAATATCCCAATCAAGGCCGGCGGCCAATAGGGGGAGAAAAAGGGATTAATTCCAATCCTGAAATTAATTTCAGGATTAAGTAAATTTGGAGGGAAATTTACTTGAAAACAATTTGTATTTCAAATAGGATTGGAGCTATATTAGGCAACAACAAAGGGAGAGGCATGAGAGGGGGGCCGGCGGTCCATAGAGAGGGAGAGATTTGAAACTTAAAACTGAAATTAGATTTCAGTTTTAGGTGAATTAGGAGGGAAAATTGATGTGAATTAATTCCTCATTCAAAGGGGAATCAATGCCTTAATGGAGCATTAATGAGGCTCCATCCAAGCATGAGGCCGGCGGCTCCTAGAGGGGGAATTTGGTGTGGGTGTAAGTGGGTGGCTTCCAAAATTGCATGCATGATGTTTGAAAGGGGTTAAAACAAAATCCATTTGAAATTGAAATTCGTCATGAGAACGAATTCAAAACTTTCCTAATTTGGAAATTCTAAAATAGGAAAGATTTTGACATTCGAAATTCGAACTTCAAAATTTAGCTTCGAATGGAAGTGGAGATTGGGTCAATGGTTGGACGATTTTCGGTCGGAGGATGGTGGTAGGATGGCCGGCGACAAAAGGGGAAGTTGAGGTGGACGGGTTGGAGAGAAAGAGGGAAATCGGGTATGGGGGATGGACCACGAGCCACGGACTCTTCCAATGACTGGTGGGTGTTGCGTTTCGCCCTCACCTTGGGCTTTCTCTCTCACTTCTCTCTAGCTCTCAGGCAAGAAGAGTAAGAAGAAACAAAATCAACTTTTTCATTCAATAATTCATTAGCCTATTACAAAGCATGAGACCCCTATAAATAGGTCTTCAAACATAAAGAAATAAAAGTACTCAAATGCCCCTTGGGCTACAATAAGACATAACTCCCCAGAGGGGTAAAATGGGAAAACAGTAAAAACAAGACAATAATAATAATAAAATACATAATGACATCTAGAAGT
>NW_021346870.1:0-255 GCF_001605985.2 Dendrobium catenatum | reverse complement strand
GGTTCTACAGTTTTGGTTAAAACAGACGAATCTAAAGTAGCATTTTTAGATCGACATTCACCCACTGCATGGCCGAAGCAACGACATTCACCACAAAAAACAGGAAAATCATCCATTACAACACTTTGCACATAACCATGCTTTTCTGAACCCAACCAAATACGATTAGGATAGGACTTAGTGATATCCAGTTCAACTAAAACCCTAGCTACAGACGATCTAGAACCCAAAGACGTAGCCGAATCAATTTTAAGA
>NW_021346869.1:0-222 GCF_001605985.2 Dendrobium catenatum | reverse complement strand
GCAGTTTTTAAAATTGGCTTAAAAAATATTTTTTCTATAGTTTGCATAACATCCTCTTGACAGATCTGCACCCTCAAAGACCAGACGATCTACCAGAACCCGCCATCGGGGAGGTGCCTAACAAGGAAGAGAAAGTTAATGATATGCTTATGCTGACTCCCGATAGTTCTGAATTACTTCTTAGATCATTAAAGTTTCTATGTTGGCCTAAAATTTCTTTAA
>NW_021346868.1:0-281 GCF_001605985.2 Dendrobium catenatum | reverse complement strand
CTATAAACATGAAAGAGAAAATACAACAAAAAAAAGTTAGGATTAAATTTTGAAAATTTTTAAATACAAAAATTATAAAAATGAAAAATTTAATGTCAAAAATATTTTCTTTATTCCTTATGTCATTATTTACACGTAATAGATAAATAGAAAAAAAAAACTAACCAAAGGGCATAATACTGCAAGTTAAAAAAGAGAAACAAAAAATAAAACTATCCGTAAGGGTGAGAAAATGGGTTGATGAGTCGACTTAAGTCCAACCCAATTAACCCGGATTCGAA
>NW_021346867.1:0-392 GCF_001605985.2 Dendrobium catenatum | reverse complement strand
TAACACAAGCAAATAAAAGAGAGGGTGTGACGTTCATAACAGATACCAGAGTTTTTACGTGGAAATCCTTGAAAATGAGAAAAAAAATCACGGGGTTTAACCCAGTTTAAAAGAAACTACTAGTATGTGTAGTCGATTACAAATGAGGTCCTACATTAGGGGAAGGCCTTGGGTTGATATAGATAATGATATCATATTACATTGTGGGAATTTGAATAATCAATATTGAAATGTTTGTTTGGTTAGCAGGACCATAGTCGGCGGGCGACAGAGATCGGAAAGATCATAGTTTGTTGACGGATGTCTGAAAGACCTTTGTCTAGCGATGAAGGTCGGAAGGATCGTAGTCGGCGAGCAACGGAGGTTGGAAGTGTTGTAGTCGGCAGACGATA
>NW_021346866.1:0-219 GCF_001605985.2 Dendrobium catenatum | reverse complement strand
CAGGCTATAATCAAATCAAAATGGATACGGAGGATGAAAAACATACCTCATTTAGAACTCCCATTGGCATATATTGCTATAAAGTAATGCCATTCGGTTTGAAGAATGCTGGAGCTACTTATCAAAGAGCGATGACTGGAATCTTTGATGATCTTATTCATAAGCATGTAGAATGTTATGTAGGATGATTTGGTTGTAAAAAGCAAAAATCAACATGAA
>NW_021346865.1:0-346 GCF_001605985.2 Dendrobium catenatum | reverse complement strand
ATAAATGAACATATCATAATACCAATTGGTGTGGGCAAAGAACTAGACCAATCTTAAGATCCAACAATAAGAAGGAAGTTGCTACAAAAAAAGTACCAATAATAAGGACCAAAATAAGAATATTTATTTAAGAATTGCATTTTATTTGTATTGTGATATTTGTAGAAGACTATGTGAGTGTAATTTTCAATTTTTTATATTAGAAAATTTTTGAAATTGAATTTCAAATTTTAAAGTTTGAATTATTAAAATTTAATTTATTAAAAATTTTAATTTAAATTTTCATGTAAAAGGATATTTTTATTTAAATTAAATAAAAAATAATTATTTTAATTAAAATTGTCAA
>NW_021346864.1:0-260 GCF_001605985.2 Dendrobium catenatum | reverse complement strand
GACTCTCTGTTTCATCCGTTTCCAACGCGACTCTTTATTCTTCGTCCTCTTCCCCACTACTGTCTCCATTGATGAACGCGCTCGGGAGAGCATGAAGAGTATAAAAAATTTATTTTGATCTTGTAATAATTACTTTTCTTACCATATTTAAACTTCTACACTACAAAATAGCTTGGATGCTACTCGTTGAGCATTCTTATATATATATATATTAGTTATCTCAAATATCTCAAACATTACTAACATATTTAGTAAATAAA
>NW_021346863.1:0-293 GCF_001605985.2 Dendrobium catenatum | reverse complement strand
TTGTCCCTTCGTAAGTTATACAAAGTCTATCCTATATGTCCTTTCCGCTTTTGCAAGTGGAAACCCACATGTAGTCTTCAGATTTAAAGCACAAAAGAAACTATTTAGACATTTGGCATTTAATTGTGCTAAGTCATGTTCTTTTATAGTCCAATCTGTAAAAGGTATTTCTACCATAACTCCATCAACTCGCATGTAATCCTTTCACACTATCCCCAGTGTTGGCAGAGAATCGTCGTCCTTTCACACTATCCCCAGTGTGGGCAGAGAACCCTTTGGCTGTTTACACTCTC
>NW_021346862.1:0-259 GCF_001605985.2 Dendrobium catenatum | reverse complement strand
GATAGTACGGAAGAAGTTTAGGTTTCAAGACTTTGTACCAGCAACTTGATTGATAATAAGTTGTGAATCTCCAAAGATCTTGATTTCCCCAATTTCCATTGATATTGCTAATTCTAAACCAGTTATTAGAGCTTCGTATTCAGCTTCGTTATTAGTACAAGGCTCTAATAAATGATAAAAATAACGCAACAAACCTTTTTCAGGGGTTATGAAAACCAACCTGATACCGGCCTTCCCTGGGATTACTTCCTGAGATTCC
>NW_021346861.1:0-350 GCF_001605985.2 Dendrobium catenatum | reverse complement strand
TACACAAAATTTATAATCGTGCCAAGATGAGTTATCCTCCGTAAAAATTTTGTCTGGACCAAGACCTGATCGTCCCGAGACAGAGTGAATCAACACTTCACATTCTGGCGACGTTCTACACTTTTTGGAAACTGACCAATGGAATAACTGTTCGTCCAGATGAACCTAGTTCATACGGGATGATAATCATGTATGAACACAATTCGTACCAATATTCATTAGGATCTTTTCCGACACTTTAAGTAAAATTGTCCGGGACGATCAATGATCGTACGGGGACGATCCATTACGTGTTAACTTGAAAATTTTGCAGTTTTGGACGATTTTTCTTGTCTCTCCTATATAAGGTC
>NW_021346860.1:0-237 GCF_001605985.2 Dendrobium catenatum | reverse complement strand
TAGCAGTATTATATGAGCACGGCCACCTGCAGGAAAATAACATTAGTATGAAAGAGCGTGCCTAACCTATGGGTGTTCTAATATTACAACCACAGTACATAAAAGAAATCTAGAAAACAGTACATAAACAACATCACAGAAAGGCTACAACAGGTAGCAAAAAAAACAAACAGCACACGGGTCACATGCAGAGCGTCACGACACAGCACAGAAAAGAAAAGCAGAACAAAATCCTAA
>NW_021346859.1:0-291 GCF_001605985.2 Dendrobium catenatum | reverse complement strand
AGTAGGAGTTCTAATTTTTCTTGATGTTTTTAAAAGTATAACATGAAAATTTAAACAACTTTTCTTTCACAAATTTTCCCAAGCAAATATTGTAAAATAAAATGCACGCATAAATAAAAGACAATAAGGAAAAAACACACGGAGATTTATATAGTGGTTCGGTCAAACAATGACCTACGTCCACTCCTCTTAGTCCTCTGCTCTGGGTATTTCACTACAAGCAATAGCTCTCCTTTTGCCCCCCTTGGCAAGGCGGAGAAACCCTTACAATACTTCCTTTCACCAACCCGG
>NW_021346858.1:0-624 GCF_001605985.2 Dendrobium catenatum | reverse complement strand
GGTGGGTGTGGGTATGGGTACCCAATGCAGGGCTCTGTTATCTAGCCACCTATACTAGAAAAAAATTATATTTGATATATTTGGCAAGCTGATCATTTCATTCTTGGATATTGGAAGGGTAGCATCATAAATTAAATTCTGAATTCTGACAATTATTGTTTTATAGATTTAACCCCCCATTTTAAAATTCAAGTTTTAATTAAAATTTTTTGCTCAGTTATTGAGGCTTGCAGATTTTAAAAATAATTTTGTCAGCACTCCTACCAAAATTTTTGATAGGGCAATCCCTTGCCTCCTAAATTAGCTAGTCCTCTACTCTTCAAACCAGATGTACAACCAATTATGGATCAGTTGGGCTTTGTTTGGGACGACTTTCATATTGCTTCTTAAAGCAGCTTTTAAATATAAATATTAAATTTTTTAAACTAAAAAGCTGCTTTAAAAAGCACTAAGAAAATCGTCTCCAATGTAACCTTAGTTGCTCATATGAGCAGTTGCTCTACACAATTAGTGATCGACTTTTCATCTATTTAGCTAGAAGTAGATTCAATAGGCTCTCCCAATTTAGCAAGGAAGAGAAAGAACCAATGATTAAAGCAGTTTTATTTTTTTTGGGATGTTTTC
>NW_021346857.1:0-249 GCF_001605985.2 Dendrobium catenatum | reverse complement strand
GCAGCACTCTCTCGATTTCTGGCTCGTTCGGGAGATAAATATTTGCCTTTCTTCAAGATCCTCAGAGGGGCTCGTAGCTCAGGATTCCAATGGACTGATAAATGCCAAGAAGCTTTTGAACAACTCCGAACTTATCTAGCCTCACCACCGCTTCTCTCAAAGCCAATTCCAGGGGAAATTTTGTATATGTACATGGCCGTCTCTTCTCAAGCTATAAGTTCGGTCTTGGTTCGGATGGATGATTCGACT
>NW_021346856.1:0-422 GCF_001605985.2 Dendrobium catenatum | reverse complement strand
TAACAATTGAGTTTGCTGCAACTACATTTGAGTTTTGTTGCATCTCCGTCTACTATTGCATTTGCATATGCTAGAAATTTATTCCTTTTCTAACATGCTCTAGCTACGATGTAAGGATAGCTACCTGTTGGATATAAAAAAACTCATGAGTATTTGTTGAGAAGTTGGAGCCACCAGATGTCTACCCCTCGTATGCATAGGCTTGCGAGCCTAAACCGTATACTATGTCATGCTACATTCCTCCTACCGCTTGTAGTTATAGTACCGGCATATTATCCATTGATAACTTTTCATTGAGTTTAAGTAAGCCGGCGTAATATTCGCCGGTTATTACTGATGGAACTTGCGCCATAAATCTTTAAAATACCAACGAAAATCCGGCGGAATATGCGTCGGTGTTTTAACGACGAAAATTTTGCCAG
>NW_021346855.1:0-227 GCF_001605985.2 Dendrobium catenatum | reverse complement strand
GAGAAGGTTTGTACAGGCTTCCCCGCCTTGCTGTGGGCGCAAAAGAAGAGCCACTGAGTTTAGTGTAATACCCAAAGGAGAGGCTCCGGGGAGTGGACATAGGTCAAGTTGACCGAATAACTATAAAACTATGTGTGTTCCTTCTTACTGCTTTTCTGCATTTAATTTACACACTTTAATTTTCTTGTCATGATTTTTGTTTTTGTTTAAGATTATGATTCTTGTTT
>NW_021346854.1:0-392 GCF_001605985.2 Dendrobium catenatum | reverse complement strand
AGATTGATTTGAGTTTAAACTGAGTTTGGATTTAGTTAACCTCATATAAAAATGAGGTCAACACTGGCGCCCAATATTTATAAGTTTCCTTTCTAAACTATATTTTTTTCTTATTAAATATAAACTTTCATGTGATCTGAATACAAAAATACATTGATGCATGAGTTTTAGCCTGCCTGTGTCCATAACTTGTCTAACAGGTAATAAAAACAAACGTCATGTATATTTTAACAGAGATGGAGCCAAGCTCTTGAGCGGCACATGCCCCTCCAGCTTACAAAAATCTTTTTTTTTTTTTAAGAGAATTTACACTTTGCCACATCAAAAATGTGTTTTTGTAAAGCAATTCTCACGTAAAATTGTGCTATCTAAGAAAAATTTATGCCTATTCC
>NW_021346853.1:0-245 GCF_001605985.2 Dendrobium catenatum | reverse complement strand
ACAACTGTGAAGAAGAGTAAGAAGAAGTTCTAAAGAGCTTTTTTGGGCGGACTCAGCTTCAGACTCATCAGAGACTTAAAAGGAAGAGGAAGTCACTAATCTGTGCTTAATGGTCGATAGCTTGATCAGTTAGATCAAGAAGATGTATATGAAGAGGTATATGACTTGACTTATAATGATATTTTTGAAGTTGTTGACCTCGATTTTTCCCAAACCCTTGGTCAAAGGGTTGACTTGGTCAAATT
>NW_021346852.1:0-283 GCF_001605985.2 Dendrobium catenatum | reverse complement strand
TAAAAATCTTGCATCATCGGCGAATTGTTGTGATTAGAATTGTTAGCTGGCAGCCCACTCTAGGCAGGTGGTAAGTCCAGATTGTATACACTTCTTTATGCACTTTCTTCTTCTTCAAATCATTTCTAAGTTCTTCTGAAATCAAATAATAACTCTATAATCTAAAGCCTGATTGTGGAAATTTAAATTAGCCCAAATATTTAATTAAATTTTTATATAAAATTGGAATTAATTAGTCTTCATTTAAATCGAGAGTGTTCTCTTAAGAGATGTAATTAACTAC
>NW_021346851.1:0-1021 GCF_001605985.2 Dendrobium catenatum | reverse complement strand
TAGTTGCATTCCATTCAATGCCATCAACTCACCTTTTACACAAAAGGCTATAGATGCAGTTGCTGCAATAGGACCTGTATACAAATTACTATCTTACCACAGATAAAGAGTGACTCTGTTACGGGATGCGAAAGAGGAATGTAAATTGCTAATTGAATCTTATAGAAAAGCATGGAAAGAAACTGGTTGTACTTTGATGGCTGATGGTTGGACAGATACAAGAAATAGGACATTAATAAATTTTCTTGTTTATTGTCCTCAACGAGTTTTACTTTTAAAATTAGTAGATGCATCTGATGTCATCAAAGATGCCACATCATTGTGCTCATTATTCACTGATATCGTTGAATGGGTTGGTCTGGAGAATATAGTTCATTTTATAACACATAATGCAGCAAATTATAAGAAAGCTGCTGAGTTATTGCATGAAAAATATGGAAATATCTATTGGTCACCTTGTGCAGCTCATTGCATTAATCTCATTCTGAAAGATATTGGAAGCATGCCTTATATTACAGAACTAGCTAGAAAAGCTTCAAAGGTTACAATTTTTATTTATAACCATGCTTTTATATTGGCCTGGTTAAGAAAAAGGAAATGTTGGATTGAAATTGTAATGCCAGGATTAACTAGATTTGCAACAACATTCATTATCTTAAGAAGTGTCCATGATCATAAACATGATTTGTAAGCATTCATCACCAACAAGACTTACATTGATTCAAAGCTAAGTAAGACAATGAAGGGGAAAAAGGCAGCCTCAATTATTTTGGATGCAAATTTTTGGAATGACAGCTTCATAATTTCTAAATTATCAGGGCCCCTAATTAGGTTGTTAAGAATTGTTGATGCAGATGAAAATCCATCTCTTGGATACCTTTATGACAGTATGTTCAGAGCTAAAAAAGCAATGAAGACTATATTTAGAAATAATAAAAGAATGTACAAGCCTTTCACTAGTATCATCAAGAGAAGATGCGATAATTGCTAGGCTGGAAAGAAGTAGAGTAGGGAAGAAAAC
>NW_021346850.1:0-318 GCF_001605985.2 Dendrobium catenatum | reverse complement strand
TTTGCCCTTACCATCGCATACTAGGCCACACAATTGAGGATTGCATAGTTTTAAGGATTGGCTTGAAAGGAACTTTATGCAAGGTAATATCATCATTCCTAAGGAGTATATGGTACACCCAGGTCAGGGGTCGATCAAGACTATCTCAGGTAATCAATCTAACATTTTTCTATCAATTAAAGATGGTCGAGATATTGCTCTATCCCAAGCATTTAAAAAGTTGATTAACAAATCTTTTCATGTTTCTCAAAAGTTGCTGATGATAGTCTGGAGCCCCGTCTGGGAGGTTGACATGGAGGCTTCGTGGGAGGATATTAA
>NW_021346849.1:0-386 GCF_001605985.2 Dendrobium catenatum | reverse complement strand
TTTTTTTAATTTTATTTTAGAGGGGAGAGTAGCACCAACATTATTATTATTATTATTATTATTGCTAGAGAGTGAATATTGAGTCTCCATATATCAAGTTCCTATCACCATTAGCAACAATATCCAAGATATTGGAAAAATGAGTCCATACATTATTGAACATAAATCTTGTCCAAGTGATGGAAAATCCTAATATAAATAATGAATGGGAAATGATCAAATCATAAAGGTAGAATAGTCTTATAATAAGAATTATGAAACATATCAAACTAGTAAAAGTTAGAAAATGAATTCCAATTAGAGTTAGAAACAAGAATATGTAAGCCCCAAGAAGAGAAGATTTAAGAGTTTAAATTGAAAGGGGAAAAAAAAATATGCTACCTTTC
>NW_021346848.1:0-237 GCF_001605985.2 Dendrobium catenatum | reverse complement strand
TGCCGAAGATTCTTTGGAGGTGGCATCTCCACAATCGTCTTGATCTTGTTGGGGTCGACTTCGATGCCTCGATGTCGAACAACGTACTCTAGAAATTTCCCTGATGATACCCCAAATGCATATTTGAGAGGGTTCATCTTCAGATCATATTTTCTGATCCTTTCGAACACAGTCCTCAAGTCATCAAGGTGGTCTTTTCGATCTGTGCTTTTAATGACCAAGTCATCGACATAGCAT
>NW_021346847.1:0-920 GCF_001605985.2 Dendrobium catenatum | reverse complement strand
GGAACATTCAACTCCAGGTCCGTTTCACGACCATATCATCACTTTCACTCAATTTTGTTACGCTTCTGGCTGCTGGAACTTGAGTTTATTGTGTTTAGGGTTTGGAGCTTCAAGTTCGGCACTTGCTCTATTTTGTTTTTTAAATAGTTCGGCACTTGCTCTATGTGCTTGGGGCATGACTGATATCATCTGGTTATGGATGCTGTCAAAAGTCATGTTTTTGGTTTCGTTTACTGGTTGATTTTTCGGGGTTGAGGGTTATGAAGTTTACTATACTCGTTATTTGTGACCTCTGGTCTTTTCCATTCACAACAGTTAGATGGTGCTTCTATTGTTATATTTGTTTTATGATTCATCAGAATCTAGAGGGGCAAGGACAAATTTATTCATGGGTGTTCGTCATCATTATCCTAATCAAAACTATTACGGTATTAACGCTATGAATTCTACTTTTCTCTTCCCCTATTAATGTATATTAAGTTCTACTTGAATATTAATTTTATTATTTGAGCCTTTTTTATGCCATTTCTGAGATCTCAGATATAACATTATTTCATAGTTCCTCAATTATCTACCCATTTTATTAGGTTGCTATGCTTTTTACTATTATATTCTTAATATATACTATTCTCACCATTTCTATAACATAACCATTTCTTACTTGATGATTTTTAGTTTTACTACAAATTTTCTTAATAGTCCACACCTGATTAGAGTATTAATGACTTATGTTGTCTAACACACTAATTCATATAGCATAACCAATCTATTATCCATGTTTTATAAACTTATACTTAAGTCTCCATGGTATTCTCTTGTTGCATGATTGATGCAATCAAAAATTTGGGAGAGAGACCCAAATTTTTTATCACAAAAAAGAAAGTCTTTCTAAGAACAAAATAAAGACATAAAAATACTCA
>NW_021346846.1:0-387 GCF_001605985.2 Dendrobium catenatum | reverse complement strand
AAGTTTCCCGAAGATCCTTTGACATTAGCAAAGCTTCTATACACTGAGCTGTGCAAGAATTTTTCTTAAATGAGATAAGATATTATAATCTACTCCCTTGCTTTGCATAGATTTCTTCTTAGGATCATTAGGAATGACATCTTCATTAATCACATTGTCTTTACCCTTATCTTTATTGAATAGTCATTTCTTCGGTGGTGATGGTAACCTTCTACCACTCCTCAATTGTACTTGGACTACTTCATTTGGTTTCAACTCATCAGACATATCAATTCCTTCAGAATCTTCTTTCATTGATTGAGTGGATTGTTCAGAGTGTTCAGACTCATTATCTTCATTTATATGCTTCATCTTAGATATCTCAGTCTGTTCTAATTTGCTTTCATC
>NW_021346845.1:0-723 GCF_001605985.2 Dendrobium catenatum | reverse complement strand
CTAGGAATCTAATTGTAGTCTGGAATAATTTTATTTTCGGTTAAGAAATTACAAGGCCATTTGTTTTTGCTAGCCAAATAAAGGTTTTAAGATGTTTAAAATGTTCATCAATGGTTTTAGAGAAGATTAATACATCGTCTATCTAGACTAAGATGTATTTATTATATGAATTAAATATTTCATTCATAATCTTTTGAAATTCAGATGGAGCATTTTTTAAGCCGAACGGCATAACATTCCATTCGTATTGACCAAATGGAACTGTGAAGGCAGTCTTATAACGATCTGCTTCTTTCATCTGAATTTGTCAATATCCAGATTTTAGATCAAATTTAGATAATAAACTAGCTTGTGCGGGTCTATTTAGAAGATCTCTTTTATTTGGGATTGGATATCTTATCCATTTTAAGACTTGATTTAATGGTCTATAATTTATTACTAATCTTGGTTTTCCTCTTTCCTTTTTAGCGGCATTCATAACATAGAATGATGTACAGCTCCAAGGAGAGCTAGATTTTCTAATAATTTACTTTTTTAATAAATCGGTTATTTCTTTTTGACAAAGATCTAGATATTCTTGATTCATTTGCGAAGGCCTAGATTTAGTCGGTATTTATTTTTCATTAAAATTATCAATATATGGAAGACTTACACAATGTGTTTTTCTATTCTAAAAACTAATAGGCTTATCTCCACAGATAGTGAGTTTAATATGTTGTTCAA
>NW_021346844.1:0-253 GCF_001605985.2 Dendrobium catenatum | reverse complement strand
TTCTATATTTCATTCTTAATATCCATATTATCATATAAAATTTAATATTTCATCATGAACTCATATTTATTCTATACATGATAGTCATATAATATTAAAATTTTAAGTTTTAGATATGTAAATAACATAAAATAAACTGACATTAATTAAATTTTTAAATTTGTGATATTTTAATATTTTTAAAATTTATAAGTTTATTTCATGTAAATATTAAATTAAAATTTATGCTAAAAAACAAGTTGAGTAAATGAGT
>NW_021346843.1:0-246 GCF_001605985.2 Dendrobium catenatum | reverse complement strand
AAGGCCCGATGTTCAATCCCGACGTCCTGCTTAAGGACCGACGTTCAGACCCGACGACCTACCCAAGGCCAGACCATCAACACCCGATCTTCCAAGTGACACTGGGTCTAACACCTGACTCCTTGTCTCCTACCGCCTACGGTCCTTCTGACCTCTGTCACCTACTACGATCCGTCCGACCAACATAACTAGACAACGGTCTTTCAGACCCCTAGTTTTCTATCGACTATGGTCCTTCAGGCCTTC
>NW_021346842.1:0-529 GCF_001605985.2 Dendrobium catenatum | reverse complement strand
CAAGGCAATTAAATTAAAATTATTTCATTACAACTTCATAAGCAGAGTTCTTAAACATTCGGGTGTTAATTCGGATCAATGGGTCGGGTTCGGGTCGAATTTAGAATTGACCCGACACGAATGACCCGGGGTTGACCCTAAATTGCTAGTTTTCGGGTCAAAAATCGGGTCAGTCTTCGATTTTAGGGTAAAAACGGGTCAATCTCGGATTTTCGGGTCAAATATGAGTTTTCAGATCAATTTTTGGTTGTGGGGTCAACCCGAACCCGACCCGATTTTTTAAACGGGTTGATTTGTTGAACCCGAACCCAACCCGTTTCGGAATTGGGTTGACCAGAACCTGAATTTTTTCGGGTCGTGTCAAAAATTGACACCCCTAGAGAGCTCCAAAGCTACAACAACGACGTGACATTGCAGCCTCACTGGCTACCGTTGTTTATCATCATTGTCACGGCTGCTTACATCAACTTATTCAACATTTAATAAAAAAAAAAAGTAATATAACATATATTTTTAACATATCGTTAAA
>NW_021346841.1:0-252 GCF_001605985.2 Dendrobium catenatum | reverse complement strand
CTCATATATTTGATAACTATATATAGATATAAGAAAATAACAAAAATCTACAAATGGTTGAAAAGCTAAAGTGGTTTTTTTTCAAAGATCATAAATAACTAAAAAAATTACCTTATGAAATATGTAAATATTGAAGAAAAAAATAAATCATAATTTAAAATTATTTTTAAAATAATCCACATCTAATTAAAATTTATTAAAAAAATACTTAAAATTGATAGATAAATATATTGATTGCATAGATAAACATAT
>NW_021346840.1:0-449 GCF_001605985.2 Dendrobium catenatum | reverse complement strand
TCCTCACCTTCGGATCCCTTCCGTTACCCCGGAACTCTCCATAACCTCCCATTCCTCGAAGAGGAGGTGCTCCCCAAGTGTCCCGATCCTCCCTCCGTCGTTGGTATCCGAGTCCTTCGTCATAATCCCCTCTTCCCCTTTCAAAATCAGCACCTCGACGCTGATATTCTCCTCTTCTCTCGCCAAAATCTGCACTTCCCTCATATTCTCCCCTCCTGCCTTCAAAATCCACGCCTTGACGCTGGAAATCAGCACCTCGACGCTGAAAATCAGCACCTCGGCGGTCATTTCCCATGCTCATCTCCTCTCTAGAAAGTGGCTCTAGAGGTGGCATGTCATCGTCTCCTTCAAGGATCTCCACATCTTGATTCCTCCTCCCCCTACGCGGGTTCGGATTTCCTCCTACACCATAGTCTCCAGTATTCTCTCTTGCTTCTGACGTTGTCGGA
>NW_021346839.1:0-365 GCF_001605985.2 Dendrobium catenatum | reverse complement strand
GATAAAGGCTTGATGTTGTTGTTGTTGTTGTTGTACCAGCATCTTTATCTTTGTATTGTATGATATTTAACCTTCAGCATGCCTTACTATGACTTCCATTGTTAGTTATATTTATGTTCTTTCAGAGCATACCTTATGACCTAGTTGGCAACAACACCTAGAATACATGTTTTTTTTTTTTGGTATTTACCCTTTTTGTAACTTTTCATTTTTTTATATATATTGCTATTGCTAAAATTAAATGGTCTTCTTCAGATAATTTGTCCAAGCACTCTATGCTATTTATATCTGAGGTTCTTGAATTTTATTTTTCCTTGATGCTGCTTCTTGATGTTAACCCTTTTGGGGTGCAATATTCTTGTTCA
>NW_021346838.1:0-653 GCF_001605985.2 Dendrobium catenatum | reverse complement strand
ATCTCTTAACCTTAATCAAATTGAATCCAAATCAAGGGGTCATTGGGTTCCCATTGACCCAATACACCTTCCATGACCAGCCCAACCCTTGGGCTAACTTGGGTCAAGAGTTAGGCTAACCTAAAGTGCCCAAGATAACTTAGGATTGAGCCAATTCTTAACCTAAACCAAATTGAAGTTGATCAACACCTCCCATAGGTGGCCCTAGGTCCAACACACCTCCTCTAGCCAGCCCAACCCTTGGGCAAATTTGGGTCAAGTTTTGGGCTTACCCAAAGTAGCCAAAAACACATGGACCCGAGCCATCTTCCAACTCAGATCAAATTGGGCCCAATTGCCACTTGCATTGGGTCCGCCAGACCCAGACCCACTTCCCACCTCAAGCCCAAGGTCTGGCCTGACCTGGGTTGAGCCCAAATCGACCCGAACCAAGCAGATTCGGATCAACCCGAGATATCTTTTAACCCAGACCATATTGGATCCAATTGCCACTTGCATTGGGTCCACCAGACCCAGACCTATCTACCATTCCAAACCTAGGGTTTGACCTGACCTAAATTGAGCTCAATTCGACCCGAACCGAGCAGGTTTGGGTCCAACCCAGCCACCAACTCAATCCAGACATTCTCTGGCCAAATTGACTCCACCCTCAA
>NW_021346837.1:0-222 GCF_001605985.2 Dendrobium catenatum | reverse complement strand
CACCATGCCTATTTTTAAATTTTTGTTTTTTTTTTTAATTTGTTTAATGTTCACCTTAATTTTGGTTCATAACTTGTGTAAAAAAGCGCCACTGCTTGTCTTGGAATAATTTTTTTTTAACTAATAATCAAAATGATAAAAAATATAATATATTTTTATCATTTATTTACTAAAAAATGATATCAACACAACTCTCTTTGACCTATTGGTTGAGAGCTTAGG
>NW_021346836.1:0-250 GCF_001605985.2 Dendrobium catenatum | reverse complement strand
GTCATTTATTCATTAGTTTGCAAGAAGGCTTTAGATGTGAAAGCTCTATATATATCCATGTATCTCTCTGGGTGAAAGACAGCAAATATATTTCATTACTTTCTACTTTTCCCTGTTCTTTCTTTCGCTTTTCTCTGTTCTTTATTTTCCACATGGTATCAGAGCCTCGGTAAGAGGTATCAAGAAATGAGCTCGGCTATCTCAAATCCTAGCGAACACCTCGATGGAGAAGGAGTCGCAGATCAGCTCA
>NW_021346835.1:0-202 GCF_001605985.2 Dendrobium catenatum | reverse complement strand
GAAGGGCCTTAAAGGCCGAATATGAATGTCGTAGACGTCTTCTGTCTGCTTGTATCAGTGTTGCAGATCCGGTGGCGATGCATTGTGGATCGTAGACTCCTGTCTGCTTGTATTGGTGTTGCAGATCCGGTGGTGATGGATTTTGATATTGACTCCCCCTTTCTCAATCACCGGGGATTTCTTCTGGATTTTGATATTTGTA
>NW_021346834.1:0-357 GCF_001605985.2 Dendrobium catenatum | reverse complement strand
ATTTTACGGATTTATGGTCGATAAACTTCTCGTTCAATATATAAATCCTTAAAATTGAAAAGAATTCAAAATTTTGATTTCATGCCAACCTTTCTTTAGTTTTAACCCTCCTCATTTCGCCTTTGACTCCCAAGGGTGGGGAGGGTCAAACTATTCCTTTTTACTTGGGCTTTCTCACAATTTCATAAGCCTTCGGGCAAGGGGAAACTCTGTCCGTTGTGTTTTGGAACTTGTAAGAAAACCACTTTTCAAATTCTCAAAATTTCCTCAAAATTTTCTTTCTCTCCAAGTTGTCATGTGTTACCCCATACGATTTCCTCGTGGGCCGACATATGTCATACTTTCAAAAAATAATAA
>NW_021346833.1:0-229 GCF_001605985.2 Dendrobium catenatum | reverse complement strand
AACTACCATAACTGTTTGAAATTTTCTGGGTATGTTTTCCATCATCAAAAAGGGGGAGATTGTTGCAAATATGAGTTTATGGATTAGACTTTTGATGATAACAAACATTCATAATTTCCTACGACTGCTTTGCCTACTAACTTTTCAGGACCAATAGATCGAATACAGCGCAAGCAAGCTCAAGATCGGGTAGATTTAGGTTGAGTCAAATCTGTATTTTTCCTTTCTT
>NW_021346832.1:0-293 GCF_001605985.2 Dendrobium catenatum | reverse complement strand
CATCCTTCTTCAATTGCTCTGTAAGTGGCCAGGCTATAGTGCTATACCCCTTCACAAATCTTCTATAATAACCTGTCAATCCCAGAAATCCCCTCAACGCCTTCAGACTTTTCGGTAGTGGCCACCTTAGCATCGCCTCGATTTTGGATTGATCAGCTGCCACTCCTGCTTTTGATACCACATGGCCCAAGTACTCTACACTGGCTTGAGCGAAGCAGCATTTCTTCAAGTTTGCCTTCAACTGATGCTCCTGCATAACCTCTAACACCGTTCTTAAATGTTCCCAATGTTCG
>NW_021346831.1:0-1269 GCF_001605985.2 Dendrobium catenatum | reverse complement strand
CTTAAGGAGATCTTACAAAATTTGTACTGATCGTACGAAACGAACCAAATTTGTACAGGACGATCAGGTCAGTTATCACCTCGTAAGAGTAATGGAACGAACAGGAACTGAAGAAAAATTTTTCTAAATCCTGAACGTCCAGGACGAAGTATATTCGTTCTATGATGAATTGACCTCTGGAGAAACATCATTCAGGATGAAGTGTATTCGTGTCAGGACGATTTGCTCTTTGGACAAATTTCAGCCAGGACGAACTGAATTCATCCCAGGACGAACTGAATTCGTCCCAGAACAAAGGGAACCGACTATGGCAGTTTTTGGCAATGTTCTGCAATTTTTAGAACCGACCTTTGATATAACTTTTCATCCCAGGACGAACATATTTCATCCTAGGGTGAATTTAGTTCATACTGATTCACAAATGGTTCATACGGGACAGTTTTTGCACAGTTCGTACGGGACTAACTCAGGTTCGTACGGGACAATCCTCTGCACAGAAAAACTTGAAATTATAGTTTTTTGGACGGTTTTTCTTGTCTTTCTATATAATGAGTCCTATAAACTATTACAAATGCCTTTGGAGTTTTTTTCTCTTGAGAGGGATCATTGAGTGTGAGTGTTTGGGAGAGATTGTATGAGTGAAGAGTGAGAGATCAAGTGAGGGGTTTGTGAGGGATTCACAAGGTTAATTATAGCTAAGATCTCTTTGTTTTTGCCCATCTCCTTTGAAGGCTCTCAAGTGAAGTTCAACAACATCGGTCCAGTTCTCTGTCGACACTTGGAGAGTGTAAAAGGACGACAAAGTATATCTTTGGTAGTCATTGTGTCTTTGTTCTTTTGGACAAGACTAGAAGAGAGAACTTGAAAGGGTGAGAGGAAAGGGTGGAGTTTGAGAGGGATAAGATCCGGCAAACTTGCACCTCAGTACCATCGGATTCAAGGGTCGTCTTGAGGGAAGTTTTGGGAAGAATAATATCTCTTTGGTGTCGAAGGACCCGGCTCCTCCGCTACACCGGTGAAGGTGAAAGTGATTTTATACAGGCTTCTCTGCCTTGCTGTGGGAGCAAAAGGAAAGTCATTTTGTGGTATTAGTGCAATACTCGGAGGGTGCCTCCGAGGAGTGGACGTAAGTCAAGGTTTGACCGAACCACTATAAATCTGGTGTGTTGTTTCTTATTTTTTTTCCGCATTTAATTTAAATTGCAAGTTGTTTACTCTGGTTGATAAGTTTATTTTTAAACTTTAAATTTAACTTGCATTAATAATTAA
>NW_021346830.1:0-206 GCF_001605985.2 Dendrobium catenatum | reverse complement strand
TCCAAGTAAATGCTGTCCCCACAAACCCCGGATCCACTAGATCATTCGTTGCCATGAAATCAGCCATATCCCAAGTGGATGGGGAACAAAGGAACGCCCTAGCACCCTTCTTTTCATTTTGGGCCATGATGCAGTTGAAGTCGTCCCCAATCAACAACGAAGAGTCCTGGTTCCGGAGCCTAGAGATGTCATCCCACATCGTACGT
>NW_021346829.1:0-2678 GCF_001605985.2 Dendrobium catenatum | reverse complement strand
AGAATAATGATGCTAGTAATTGGAATGACTTTAGACCGATTAGTCTTTGCACTTTCTTTAGTAAACTGCTTTCAAAAATTATTATGACTCGTTTAACTACTGTTCTTCCTAAGATTATTTCTCCTTTCCAAATGGGTTTTGTTAAAGGTCGAGCCATCTATGATAATATTTTGTTGGCCCATGAATTCTTCCATGATTTGGATGTTAAGGTGAGGGGTGGTAATTCTATCCTTAAGCTTGATATCTCCAAAGCTTATGATAATTTTAGTTGGCAATTCATTTATAACATCCTACAGTTATTTGGTTTTAACTTGGTTTTCATTAACCTTATTAGAAATTGCATTGAACGCTCTTTTTTCTTTATTATTATCAATGGTAAGAGCTCTGGTTTCTTTAAATCTTCTCATGGTTTAAGGCAGGGAGACCCTATATCTTCGGCTCCTTTTATTATTATGATTGATTATCTTTTTAGAAGCCTTGCTAACCTTTTTGAAAATCACCCCACTTTTTTTTAGGACTAGGGGGGTCTTCTTATATCTCACTTATATTTTACTGATGATTTTATCATTTTTATGAATGCATCTTGTAATAAGATTAACATGCTTATGGATTTCTTTTACTATTTTCAAACTATTAGTGGCCTTTCTTTGAACAATCAGAAATATTATTTCATTGTTTCTAATAATATGCATAATGATGGCATCTCGGCTATTAAAGAACTTACTGTGTTTATGCATGGCCAGTTACCTATCAAGTATCTTTGTATTCCTCTTTTTAAAGGTAGAAATAAATCTTTTTGTTTGATGATTTAATTATCTCTGTGCAGAATAAACTTCAGTCTTGGGATTCTAATTTCTTAAGCTTTGGGGGTTGGTTTACTCTCATTAGAAGTGTCCTTTGTTCTCTCCCTATCTATTCTTTCCAAACTTTGCTTCCCACTAAAATGGTGTGTAATAGAATTGATAAAATCCTTAACAAGTTTTTTTGAAAAGGCACTTGTAGTAACACTAAAATTACTTGGGCTTCCTGGGATAAGTGCTGTGGGATTTTAAAAGAGGGCGATCTGGGTTGTAAAAGCATGATTGACATGGCCCATGATTTTTCCTTCAAATTATGGTTTACTTTCATGCCAAGTTAACTTTGTGGGCTAAATTTTTGTTTTCCAAATACTATGTGGGGGAGCATCCTACTACTTGTTATTTTAATACTAGTGATTCTAAAGTTTGGCATAGGCTGTGCAAGTTTAAGTGGAAGGTGGGGCCTCATCTTTCTTGGGGTCTTTGGGGTGGCAGCATTTTTTTCTGGTAGGGTAAATGGTTAAGTACTCAGTCAACTCAATGGTTAAGTACTCATTCTATTGACTCCCTCACTAATTCCATTTCTACTGCTATGACTAACGTAAATTATTTCATTAATGATAATTGTTGGGATTATGATAAGCTTGCCAATGTGATCCCATATTTTATTATTCAAAAAATTCTCAGTCTCCCTATGAACTTGGAGTTGAAGGATGTGTTATTATATAAGTTGGCTAGTGATGAGATTTTTAGGTTAAAATATGATTGGCATGTGTTTAGACCTTTGAATGCTATTACTACAATTTTTTGATGATTTGGCATAGAAGTATCCATTCTATTATTGCTACTTTTATTTGAAGAATTTTACATAGATTCATTCCTATGGATGACAATTTGATCAAAAGAGGTTTTGTCTTCCGTCCAAGTGTCAATGTTGTTATCATTTGGAAAGTACGCATCAAGTTTTTATTTCGGGTCCTTTATCTGTTAAATTTGGTGTTAGTTTGATGATATCTTCAAATTAATTTATTTTAATACGAATTTGTTTATTCATGCTCCTTTTAATGCTTGGTTTGTGAATTCTAAAGGCCATATTAGAAATGTTACCCCCTTCCTTGATTTTGTAATTTCTTTGGATGGAGAGGAGCAATTCTCTTTTTAATGGCATTAGAATGGACTCTTAGAGGGTTATTAAGAATGTGAAAGATAAATTGTTGAGTTTGTTTTCTATTAACTTGCTCTCTATTAAAAGTTTCAAAATTTGTTATGATGTTGCTTCTGACTTAGGTATCAAGTTGGAGGCCACTTTTCTTCCTTCTCATCCTCGTTCTGTTTCCTGGGTTAAACCAGCTTTGGGTTGTTTCAAGTTGAATGTTGGTATTTCTAATGAGGTTAACAATATGGGGTGTGGTGGTATCATTAGAGATTATCATGGTAATGCTATTCTTGCCTTTGTGGACCCTTTGCTTAGTGAGAATCTTCTTATGTCTCTTCTTACTGTGGTTCTTTATGGGTTATGAATTTGTATGTCCCTTGACATTGCTAATATTGGTATTGAGATTGAGTCCTCTTGTAATATTCAGTGCATTTTTGATGAGGTGGACTCGGTTTGTAATTCTGAGGTTTTTTATATTGTTAGGGACATTTAACACTTGATGGTTTTTATCTCTGTTTTTATTTCTCATGTGCTTAAGGAAGGTAATGATTGTACCAATTGGTTGGCTCATTTTGGTTCTGGGATTGATTGCTTCATTGACTTCTTGGAAGCCAATGTCCCTACTCTTTTAAAATGCCTCTTAAAATTGGACAAAATTTGCTTACCTTATGTTAGGAGTTAATTTAGTCCTTGCTTGCTTATTTGTTTTGTGTGTTATGCCTTTT
>NW_021346828.1:0-215 GCF_001605985.2 Dendrobium catenatum | reverse complement strand
CGGATATAATGCAGAGCTTGGTGCGTGCCTATCTTTTCTGTTAATTTTTCTTGAAGTTGCCGTACTAATTGTATGAGCTTCTCTTTTAGGACAGCACTGCCTTATTATCCATTTCTAGTTGCTGCGGCTACACAATTGGGATGGCAAATTATGACCGTAGACATATCAAACAGGGAAAACTGTAATAATAAGTAAGTGAATGCAAAATGATCTAC
>NW_021346827.1:0-296 GCF_001605985.2 Dendrobium catenatum | reverse complement strand
GTAATATCAAATTGCAGTAGTATCATCGACCATCGTGCTAGACGACCTGAAAGGGTCGGACGGGTCATCAAGTACTGCAATGGGTTGACTCGAGAGATCAAATTAATCTTATGTGATAGCATATAATGCCTAAGCTTCTGTACCGCGAAGATCAAAGCTAAACATTGCTTTTCCATCGCTGGGTACTTAAGCTCTGCAGGAATCAATCGTCTGCTAAGGTAGTACAAGGCATTCTCCTTGCCTTCCTCATTCTCTTGAGCCAACAATGCACCTAAAGACTCATCCAGGGCCGTAGT
>NW_021346826.1:0-449 GCF_001605985.2 Dendrobium catenatum | reverse complement strand
GGAAGAAACAAAGAGACCTTCTTCTTCAAGTAACCTTATGAATCACTCACAAACCCCTCACTTGATCTCTCACTCTTCACTCTAACAATCTCTCCCAAACTCTTACTCTCAATGATCCCTCTCAAGAGAAAACAACTCCAAAGACACTTGTAATAGTTTCTAGGACTCCTTATATAGAAAGGACATGAAAAGCCGTCCAAAAAACTGCTAAAAACATATTTTTCTGCGCACTGGATCGTCCCGTACAAAATTGAGTTAGTACGGACGAACTGTGTAAAAAACTATCCCGTACGAACCATTTGTGCATCTGTACGAACCAATTTCATCTTGGATGAAATAGGTTCGTCCCGTACGAAAACATTTGGAATTATATTTCTGGAGGTTGGGGTCTTATGATCGAAGATTCGCCCCGAATCCTAAATCTAAATTGGGCACCACGTAGTGGTGAC
>NW_021346825.1:0-207 GCF_001605985.2 Dendrobium catenatum | reverse complement strand
CCTATCGGACCTCTCAAATCATATCAAAAATTGATTTTGAGATCGTTTCATGAATCGGGAATTCTCCAATCAAGTTTTCCCTTCCCATGCATAATGGTTTGGAGCACCTCAAGGCTCCAAACACTCCGATGCATGAAACCTTTTGACTTAGGACCAAAATCCTAGGTTTGTGACACTTTGTTTATTAATACAAGAGCAATAAGCATT
>NW_021346824.1:0-260 GCF_001605985.2 Dendrobium catenatum | reverse complement strand
AAGTGGATTACCATTGCCAACAAAGACTTGATCTCGGCCGTTGTAGGGAGTGGGTATCTGAAGGGGAAGAGGATCCGGAGTCAGATGGGCTGATGCTCCGCTGTCTAAGTACCATGGAGAAGAATCAGATTCAGCAACCAAAGCAACACTTAAGTTGGAAGACGGAGTTTAGTTGAAGTTGTCACGACCCGACCCGACCCGGGATGAATCCCGCTCGCACCGAGCCGCGACCGAACCTTAAATCTAGGATCTGGCTTTGG
>NW_021346823.1:0-259 GCF_001605985.2 Dendrobium catenatum | reverse complement strand
AATTTGATTGAAAATACACTCATACTCAACAAGTTCTTTTAGAATACTCACCTTGACAAGCCTTCACACTAAATGCCACTTTCCTAAGAAGAGCTCGATCTCCCATAATAGTTGTTCACGACTAAGGCCATTCACTTTTCATGAATGTCCTAGAACAATCTACAAGAATTGCACGCCTACAATGTTTATGTTCATTACTTCTTAAACTAAACTTATCCTTAGCTCACAATCACATTCACCTAGGGTACCAACAAAAGGG
>NW_021346822.1:0-803 GCF_001605985.2 Dendrobium catenatum | reverse complement strand
CTTTAAAAGATGAGCCCAATATCTATCATGTTTAGTCTAGAAATTCTTAAAAAGAAAACTATGGTGAGAGCGAAAACTAACACCTGGATGCAATATAATAGGAGAATGGTCCGAACAGGACGGACTTTGAAAAGAGCAGTAAGCACTAGGAAACTTCTTCAACCACCCCTCACTAATAAGAGCCCTGTCTAATTTAATAAAAATAGGATTCTTAATGCGTTGATTAAACCAAGTGTAGTAGCAACCAACTGAATGTAAATCCACCAGGCTATTAGTAAATATCATACTATTAATATCTACCAGAGCAAAATGATGAAGAGCAGAACCTCTGGATCTTTCAGTGGCAAAATGACAGAAATTGAAGTCCACAATAATAACCTCTAGATTTTTATAATTCTGCCTTTATATATCTATAAAAATTGATGGGGCCAATGGTGCTCGTGTACAGGGCTAGGGGCAGAACCTGCCTTAATTTTCAGGGGGGGGGGGACTTATAAGTAAAAGTATATAGATTTTTTTTCATATATATCATTTTAGTGACTTATGATTATTTGTACTTGAATACATAATACATTTTAAAAATATCATCAATATCAATGACAATTATTCTTAAACAAAAATAGGTAACACCTCTAAAATGTGTCGGGGGTCCAAGGGGGTAGCGCCCCCTAATGGGGTTCGACCTGGCCGGTCAAGTCAAGGGGTCAAGGGGCAGCGCCCCCGGATAAAATTTTGGTTGTAAGGATATTTTTGTTAATTTTGATATTATTATAGCTCTACTAGAGGGGAAAATTTTTAAACTA
>NW_021346821.1:0-578 GCF_001605985.2 Dendrobium catenatum | reverse complement strand
AATTGGTCTAAAGTCCCCAATGTTACTAGCATGAGAGCTTTTGGGAATAAGAATAAGGGCAGTTGTCTTAGCTCCTCTGGGAAGACAACTTTAGCAAAGAATGATTGAACAGCCTTGAAAAAATTTATGCCAATGATATGCCAACACTTCTTATAGAAATCAAAGTTGAATCCATCTGGTCCAGGAGAGGAGTCAGAATGACTAGAATAGACAACAATTTTAACTTCTTCAAAAGTGATAGGTTTAATTAGGTTTTAAGCAATGTGAGATGGTAGGCAAGTGAATTCAGGAATTTGGCTCATATCAATTATAGAAAAATTCGGTTGATTAAGTAATTCCTTATAATGCTGGATGATTTCTTGAATATTAGAGTCATGATTCTTAGGGGAACTAAGAAGAACATTCTCTATGGCACTTTGTTGGCTGCTCTTCTCCTATGGATCCTAGAGTAAAGGAATTTTAGATCTTCCTCCCCTTTCAGGAGCCATTTGACTTTAGATCTTTAGTTTACCCAAGAAGACCAAATGGAATTATAGTGTATCAGGTCACAATTTATGCTTTTGAGATTATTGTAATGT
>NW_021346820.1:0-371 GCF_001605985.2 Dendrobium catenatum | reverse complement strand
CCTCAAACTGGATCGATTTCTCATTAATGAAGCTTGGATTGCTTCTTTTCCCAACTCTCATTATTTGGTTGGGAATAGCTTGGTTTCAGACCATTCGCCTCTGTTCTTGAAGAATAATATCAAAAGGGTTGGCAAAAATAGGTTCATGTTCAAAAATTACTGGTGCAAATTCCCGGATTTTTGGGATTTACTGTTAGCTACTTTTGAAACACCTTCTGTTGGTAATCCAATCCATAGCCTGTATCAAAAGCTTAATGCCTTGAAAGAAGGTATTAAGGGAAAGAATTGGGAATCCTCATCTTTTCTTGAGGTTAAATGCAAGGAGCTTTCTACGACTCAACAATATTATCAAAACCTTGTTGATATGGATC
>NW_021346819.1:0-212 GCF_001605985.2 Dendrobium catenatum | reverse complement strand
GTTTGGAGAAGAAAATTATACCTACTAAAAGAGGTTAAAAAGAGGGAAAACATCAACAATGTTTCTCCCTTTTAACTGATTTAGAGATGCTAAGTCTTGACACTAAATCTCCAAAATCTAAAAGCTTGAAAAAAAATCATCATATAGAAAACCAAAATTAAAATGAAATAAGTTTAAATAACTAAAAAGACAAACCACTAGTACGAAAGAAA
>NW_021346818.1:0-1421 GCF_001605985.2 Dendrobium catenatum | reverse complement strand
TGATTCGCCGTGGACCAGTCAAGGTCAGGATCTGAAGAGATTAAGTGCAGCTTATCCCCGGTGGTGGATAGCTGTAAAATATCAACACAATCCTGATTTGTGATTTTGACAGGGCGTCGATTCACATAGGAGGTCAGGGCTTTGAAGGTAGGGTTAATGCGAAGGTTTGCAAAGAATTCTCGAAGAAACTTGGTATTAAATGAAAAAGCAAGAGATAGAATGAAACAAAGGGAGGTGTGAGTGAAAAGATCCATTATCGGGTATGAAGTGTGGGCAGGATTGATGATTCTGGTGACAGTTATCCCACACTCTTTGTACCGATGGTAGGCAGCCTGATCCTCTGCCTCCTTGAATCGAGGGTCCAGAGTGGCCCTCGAGGAACTCCCAGAAGCCTGTCGAACTCGTTTCCCACTGGCCATAGCAAAGGATTAGCAATGAGACACAAGAGGAGAAGGGATGAGGTGAAAAAAAATGACTGGATCAGCCAGAATTTAATGAAACGGCCATATCGTCCAGGTTGATCGTAGAATCATCCAGGCCGATATGGCTCAATAATTGCGTATAGGCCGATTGGTAAAAAAGGCAGTCCGATCGTCTGGGCCGATCAGATATCGGCCAGGACGATTAGACACAGGCGATAGTCCCGAGGAGACAATCCGGACGACCGTTGAAAAAGCAGATCGTCCTGGCCGATTAGTTGTATGGTCCAGGACGATGCACAATAATTGATCGTACCGGTCGAAGTTAAAATGTTTTAAATCACTGCCACGTGTATCGTCCAGGATGAACAGTGGATTAGCTAGGACGATTGTCCAATAATGGATCATTTGGGGCCGATTTTAAAGATTCAAACGTGCTGACACGTGGATCGTCCTGGACGATCCAGTGTATCGGCCAGGATGATGCACATAAAATACATCGGCCAGACGAAATATTCTATCGGCCAGGACTATCATCATGATTGCAACAGAGTTCGAACAGATCGTCTAGGACGATATGGTATCGTCCAGGACGATGACTTACAACAAGCACAAAAAAGACCAGCATATGGAATTTGATGAGATTTTATCCTATCGTTCAGGAAGATAAAAGTATCGGCCAGGACGATGTGACTAGAAAATGAAACCAAGAAAAAGATGGTGATGATCAAGTACCTCAAAAAATAAAACAAAAGAAAAACATACAAAAACATAGTAAAAGAGCAAAAACACAACGAGAAAAAAATGAATATTTTTGAATTTTAATTTTTCTAAATTTTTTTTATGGAGGTATCATATGAGAAGTAAAAAAAAATTAAACTTTAGAGTTCCACAAGATCAAGGAGTTTAGCCAGTCCTAATCAGACAAAGGTAAAATATCTGATTCTGTTAACTCTAGATCAGACTCCTTCAGGGTACAAATTTTCTTATGAAAAACAAAAG
>NW_021346817.1:0-240 GCF_001605985.2 Dendrobium catenatum | reverse complement strand
ACGGCCATCATCGGGGTGTTTGGGGGTCATTTCTTTTGATGGGTTGAACCTTGTCAACTCTGTCAGGCTGTCGACAGAGGATCGGGTTTCGTAGGCTTTATGCCCTTTATAGTGAATTCTCATTGTTATAGGCATTGAAGGCCCAATATGAATATTTTAAAGAAAATATACTGGTCGCCACGACTTTATATTTGCTTAATGGTTCGAACCCTGTTGACTTCTATTGACCCATATAGAAGG
>NW_021346816.1:0-1140 GCF_001605985.2 Dendrobium catenatum | reverse complement strand
CCACGCTGCCTTCCTCTTTTCCTAAAATTCCTGCTAGCTGTTCCCTCAGTCCAGCAAGAGCATCTTGCTGTCCTGCATCCCTGAGGATCACAGGTTGCCGTCCAAAGTTTTCCAGCATCATAAAGAAGCTGTCCAAGGCTTTTCTGAGCAATATAGGTTACTGTCCAGAACAGATTTCTGCATTCCGGACAGATTCTACATGTTGTCTTGAAGTTTTCTACAAGACAAACTGCTGTTCCTGCTGTCAAAGCTGCTGTCCAGAGATTCCCGCAGCAGTTTGCTGCTGTCCCAGCCACTCCGAGAGCAACCATTAAAGGCCCGACAGCTGGAAATCGTTCTCCCATGTAGAAAACTTGCTGCCCAAGAAGTTGTTCGTGGATTGTGGCTGTCCAAGTCATCCAAGAAGCTGTCAAACAACCCCTACTTCTGATCCAACCAACAAAACACCACCGGAACGTCGTATTATTTCATTCCTTGGGTGAAACTCTTTCCCTAACGCTCTTATCTTCCTAGTTTACTTTTCGTTTATGGTTATTAATGGATTCATGAAGATCATGTCAATTATTCGCAGCTAGAACCTAGTAATAGGAAGAGTTGTGTAAGAGATCTTTCATAGACTAATCTTATTGTTAGTATTGGAATTTATTGTTGGAACGATCCATGTATGCAATGTCGGATCAAGTTGGCTATATTTTGAACTTAACTTGTATTCATGTGATTTAACCTAAGCTAAGTGCCACTTAATATTTATCTTATCGTTCGATTCCGCATAAGATCTTGCTTATTATTATGGCCTCTAAATCTAAGCGTGCAAACTTTCATTAAGAAAATCATTTTCGCATGATTATGTTTCACATCATTAAGTCTCCTATAGTGAGCTAATCATCCTTCACAACAATTCCAATTCATCCATGTCCATTCCAAGACTACCTCTAAAATCGATTCAATGATATCCTCCATAACTGTCTCCACAACTAAACATAAATATCCTCCACAATTAATCATATCCTCCAAAATATTCTGCATAATTCAATCCAAATTTCTCCACCAAAATCACCAAATTTATTCTTTGTATGAATTTCAAATTTCTTCATTACTTGTGCAGTCTTAGCATGCTTCAGAAGTGTGCCCTACTACCCT
>NW_021346815.1:0-735 GCF_001605985.2 Dendrobium catenatum | reverse complement strand
CAAACTTGAACAAGCTGATATTAAATGAACACAAACAAGAAAACTCACATACTCGGCTCGTTCGTTTGCAGCCCTAGCAATATCAGAGGGTTAAAGCTGAATAGGTAATTTAGGTTACAGCCTAAACTCTACCGATTCGAAATGCGGCAGATCGGATTTGGCAGTACAAAGCTTTGGTGTTTATTATGGACAGCGAAATGACAGCAAAGGAGAGAGCAAGGAAGGACGGAGAGCCTCACGGTAGGCTTATTGTCTTAGCCTTGGAAATGTCTCTCATAGATGCTATAAAACGCATGTGGAGGACAATTAGCATTAGAGTAGGAATACTATTCTTCTCTTATAATTAAATAATGAAGTTAGAAACTTTGATCTTTGTGAAACATAAATTACTTAAAAAATGTAATCTGTATTTCTATTAAGAGATGTACTCACAAAGTTTTATGAGAACATTGAGTGTTAATCATAAAAAAAGTAGATTAGTTGATCTCCCTATTGAAACTATTTAAATGATTTAAATGCTAATCATGAAATAAAATTATATATATAGGGGTTATTTTGCATTAATATTTGTATTTATTTCTACACTTTAGTAAGATTTCATTTTAACTTGAATCCATACCAATTTTTTCTTATATTTTTATTATTTTTTAGCTAAGTTAATTTTTTACTATGGGGCTAGCTGTTTGATTTGCATACAAAGTTGTTGCGTCCTGGAATATTCGCGGCGGTAGAGAA
>NW_021346814.1:0-527 GCF_001605985.2 Dendrobium catenatum | reverse complement strand
CAGCAACTTGCAATTAATGAGCTCCTTTGAAGCTCTTTTATTTAAGAGCTCTTATTCAACGTTTTTGAAAACCTTTGGCTACTGCCTTGACCTGAGAAGGCCGTGAGGAGAGAAAAAGAGAGAGAGGGAGAGAGAGAGGATCTTATGAGGGGTAGCTTGTGAGGGGATTCACAAGGGTTGCTTCAAGGATCGCTCTGCTTGTTCTTCATGTAGAGTTTCTCGTCCATGGAAGGGTCAGTAGAGGTAAGGAGTTAGATTTTCGTTTTGGTTCTCTGCCAGCTTCAGGAGGAAGCAAAAGGAGATAGGTTCTCTACCTTGCTGGGGTGGCATAAAGAATGTTCTTGTGAGGGCTTCTCCGCCTAGCCGTGGGGGCTAAAGGAGAGAGTCACGTTTTATAGTGCAATACTTGGAGGGTGCCTCCAAGGAGTGGACGTAGGTCGAGTTGACTGAACAACTATAAATTTCTGTGTTCATGTTTACTTGCTTCCGTACTTTTATTTCCGCTTTTATTTTTGTGGTGTGATTTT
>NW_021346813.1:0-269 GCF_001605985.2 Dendrobium catenatum | reverse complement strand
GCAACTAGTCCCTTTTAAACAAATCAATTTAAAATATTTCATTTAAATATTTGTGATAAAGCATTAAACAAAACTCATGAATTTGTAACAATAAATTCTCCCAAATTTCTTTTGGATTAAAATTTTGTAAAAGAACTCAATATCCAATTAGATATAATGACATAACAATTGAAGATTCACGAAAAATCATAATATAAGATGCTTTAAATGTGGTTACAAATCTTACTCAATCATCTTCTTATTTTCTCAAGCAAGATAAAATCACATAA
>NW_021346812.1:0-232 GCF_001605985.2 Dendrobium catenatum | reverse complement strand
CCGTCCCGCAAGGCGTGCGTCACGCGCGGCTTCCGCCCAGGCAGAAGCTTTCTCCGCCTGTTCGCGATATTCTCCCGTGAACCGGTCCCACCTGGACCGATCCAGTGGACCGGTCTAACAATACTCCCCTCCCAAAGATCCACCTTGTCCGCAAGGTGGAAAGACGACACCCTCCGTTCCTTCTTCATCACAAACAATAAGAACTTGAAGAGTTCGGTCCTTACACCTGTGC
>NW_021346811.1:0-269 GCF_001605985.2 Dendrobium catenatum | reverse complement strand
ATGCAGTTTTTGAATTCCCTCCAGTTCCTGATAGGCTACCTCCTATCACGCCACTGATACCATGCCAAAGCCTTTCCTTCCAGACACAATCCTGCCGCCGTCAGCTTCTCATCGTCTGTCAACCTGTTGACAGCAAAGTAACACTCCACCTTGTATATCCAGCCATGTCCATCTTCCCCCTCAAAGATGGGCATCTTCAACTTCCTCACCTTCGGATCCCTTCCGTTACCCTGGTACTCTCCATAATCTCCCATTCCTCGAAGATGAGG
>NW_021346810.1:0-264 GCF_001605985.2 Dendrobium catenatum | reverse complement strand
CCTTTGAGAACCAAAACTTCTAAGTTCTAAAAGATTTTAAAAGAGAGAATATCTTGCTTTTGAGTGGGATCATTTTATGCCTCTTGTCAAATGAGTTGGTGCTTTGCACATCTTTTAATAGTTTTTCAATTTTGGCGTCATTGCGCTTCTTTTGTTGGCATCATTGGCCAATTTTTTTTTTTATTTTGCAAGCTACATTCTCTTTTATAACCTTTTAAAAAAAATCTTAGTTGTGAGTATATCTTCTTAGATATTAGAGAATAG
>NW_021346809.1:0-271 GCF_001605985.2 Dendrobium catenatum | reverse complement strand
GCCTTATGTTAGTGTGTTTGGTACTTGAATATTGTATTGGATTCCTAGAGATGTAGATGGCACTAATGTTGTCACAAACGATTGAAATTGTGCCTATTAGTAATTCTAAATCCAAAATTTTTTGCTTCAACCAAAAGATTTGGGCCACACAACTTCCTAAGGCAATGTACTCAGCTTGATAAGTGGAAAGTGCCACAAAGTTTTGTTTTTCTACTAGACCAGGAGATTAAAGACTGTCCTATGAATTGGCAAGTACTAGAAGTACTCTTTC
>NW_021346808.1:0-251 GCF_001605985.2 Dendrobium catenatum | reverse complement strand
TGTTGATGAAGAAATGTTCCACATATAAAGCCAAATTATTTAGTTCAGAACAAAGACAAATAACCTGCTATTCCCTTGAAATTAGAATTTCATAAATAATTTCTTTATGGATAACAATTATATGTTGGATGAATAAGGCCAGAAAAAAAGTGTAATGCACGATAATAATATTTCAGAAAAGATAGTTATAGATGGAGAATGGTATTGATTTACCTCAATGTTCTTCAAAACGTTTTATTATTTCCTTTGTT
>NW_021346807.1:0-687 GCF_001605985.2 Dendrobium catenatum | reverse complement strand
AATATAATTAAAATATTTGTAATATAAATTTTTATTTTAAAATTTTTAGTAACGTGCATTTAATGCACGGACATTTATACTAGTAGTTAAAAGTATATCATCATAATCATTAGTTACTCCAATAATTGGCCGTTAATTTTACAAATCCTCAAACCTCATTCATTCTTGTTGAATTTCATATAAAGTATTAACTTTATTTTGAGCACATCACTTCGCACAACTTCTACACTAGCATGTCAGCTTTTAGACTGCTCATTTTCTAATTCAATATTTCTGCATTGCTTTTATTTTGCCCATTTTTATTGTATATCTCAAACCACCATCAATATTTGACTGACATACTATTAATAAATCCTAAGACATCACATGTAAGTGAGTGCGACAATATGACAAAATGGTGTTAAAAAATAGGCAAGGATTGGCCAAAACATCACATGCAAATAATGTACCACAACTTAACTAAAGTTAGATGAAAATAGGTAAGAGTTGGCTAGAATATCAATTGCAAGTGGCCCGCTATAATTTAACCCAATCTTAGTGAAAAGTGAGATAGATTGGCAAGGGTACAACAAAGATTAGATTTGAAACATAAAAATTAGATACTTGAACATGAAGATGTGAATTTTAAAGACTAAGGGTGTATTTGGAATAACTTTTTCACAACTTTACTTAACATATTACTACCAC
>NW_021346806.1:0-214 GCF_001605985.2 Dendrobium catenatum | reverse complement strand
AGAAATTCGGAAAGCAAGATAGAATAGCTAAAAAATGAAGAAAACATTAATGGAGGAGGAGCCCTAAATCACCTCGGAGGAGAGAACAAAGAGTCAGTGCTTGCGATGGCTAAGTTAAGTGTTTTTCTTCTATAGTCTAGTCAGTAAATGATGTTTCAATTATAATGCCATCTATAAGTCTACTTAGTCTAGTGTCACCTTCTTATACTAAAAT
>NW_021346805.1:0-5579 GCF_001605985.2 Dendrobium catenatum | reverse complement strand
CAACTCAAAAAAATCAAAGAGTTCATTAAATAATCAATGGGGAGCCACCCCCACTAGGCAGATTTCCTTTAACCTCTTTCCTCTTCTTTCTGTGTTCCGGTTCTAATGGACCCAATGACTTCAACTCCTTAGCCATCTTTGTCTTCACCAAGCTATTACACTGAGAAGCAACAACATCAATTTTCTCAGGCAGATCAACAACAATAGACTCCTATTGTTGCTCTACATAAGGAAGTTCTCTTACCTCTTCAACATCTTCCAATAGAGCATCAAATTTGTTAGCAATCGAAATCCCCAATTCACATTCTGCAGTATTTTCCTTGCCACTTTCTTCAATGTTAACATCTTTTGCAACATTTTTCTTCACATGATCAAACTGCAGTTTAGAAGATTTTTCCTTATTAAAGATATGTTCTGTTTCAGGCTGTAACTTTGATACAACATTATTTCTACCATTCCTTCCATCCATGGTCATATTACATTCCTTATTCTTCTGTTTTTAAACTTCATGTGAATCCAGGGCCCATAATCTTCATCTTCACCTTGTATTTCCATCACATCTTCCCCATTTTTTACAACCTCTGCCATGTTTCCACCCTGTTCAACAGCCTTCTTTCTCACAATATCCGGACAAACCTTGCTATCATGCCCAACCTTCCCACTCTGATAGCAGATTAAATCAATCTTCTCATATTCTATCTTCTGAAAAAATCGTCTAGCTATTCCATCCACCCAGATTCCATGAGGTAAACTATTCTCCAAATTCAAAAAGACACATACCCGGGCCAATTCACGTTTCCCTCATTTAAAGGAATTACCATCCAGCAGCATGGGGCGCCAATTCTCGAAGCAATACGAATAATGTTCTCCTCATCCCAGCAATACAGTGGTAAGCAGGGCAAATGAATCCAGACTGGAGCCGAAATTCCTTTAAAAGATTTGGGATTGAAGTGAGGAGACCACTTATCCATTCCCACAATGTAGCCACCAACAAACCAGGGGCCACCGCTAAGGACTTCCTCCATTGATTCCAAAGATTTGAAGGAGCAAAGAATCCAATTAAGACCAATCGACGCCATATGAAAAATTCCAAACTTGTTCCACCGCTTCCTCAATTCCTGGCTACACATCGAAAATGATACTCTGTCTCCCAATACCTTTACCACCAGCGAATGCCTCAAAATTTTCGAGTTCAACACTTCTTTCTCAGCATTAAGCTTAACTGTTGTCCCATCCTCTGACAATTCCGTGATCACCTTATCAGCAGTGATATTAATATGTTTCATTTTCTGCCAGGCATCCTGAAAATTATTATTCTTTGAACTGGCCAAAGTCGAGGTTAACAAAGCAGCACGCTCCTGATTTCTATCCGCATCAGGGCTCTTCATAGGAATTTCCTCATTCATCTCCTTATCAACATTATCAATATCAGATGTCAATAATCGTCCCATTATTTCTTCATGATTAACAACAAACTTGTTAACCTTCAAAATCGCACCAGAAGAAACAGGCGCATCAGGAATCTGATCAACAAAAATCCCTACACTTCCAACTTCATGAATAATGTCAGAACACCGATCAACATCTATCTTCTTGCCTTTCCCTTCAACAACTTCTTGATGAACCAGAGGTCGAACACCCTCCTTGATAACTATTCTACCACTAACCTTTCCATTTCCATGAAGAACACAAGAAATACGTGGGTTCGTCATGATCCAGCCAACCAAGAACATCGATCATCCGACCAACGATCGGCGAAACGCAAGATCGTCAGTTTGCGCAAAGCCCGCGAACAAGAAAATGGAAAAAACAAGACTTTCTCTCTCTAGAAAAATCGGGAGCTTCTCTCTCTAGGAATTCCTTTGGATTAATTTCCTTAATGAATAGTATTTCAAATGGCATTATTTGTCGTCATCAAAATCTCAGACTAGCGGTCATGGATTGCAACAAGGGTGTCTGCACAGAGTGGACATAGGACAAGTTGACCGAACCACTATAAATTTTATGTTCTTTTTTTGCATATTTTTTTTTGCACATTTTAATTTTTGCACTTTAATTTTCTGTGATTAATTGTATGGTTAAAATCTCTGATTTGTTTTGTTAATCGCTACCACATCAAGGGTTAATCTTATTTGTTTTAAAATATTCAAAAAGTTTTTAAAAAGCTTTTTCTTTTTATTTAATAATTTTTAAAACTACCAATTCATCCCCTCTTGGTTAGCCTCAGGCTAAATCATAAAGGCTTAACAACCCTAATGAACTTTCAAGTTGTATTAGAGAGGGATTCATAAAATCAAGCTTTAGAAAACTTTTGAATTTTGATCCATGGATAACTTTCAAAATAGAAATACCATGAAAGGTTATTCAATCACTAGACCACCTCTTTTTGATAACATACCTTTTCATTTTTGGAAAACTCACATGTCCACCTTTTTACAATCAATTGATTATCGTATGTGGATGCTTGTTAAGGATGGATATTTTGCACCATTTAAACTTGTTGATGACATAAAAAGTAAACTTCCTTTTATTGAATGGACTTTTGATGATAGAGATCTAGCACAACTGAATGCTAACTATTTGAACTATTTTTTTGGTGCCTTAAAATCTAAAGATTATCTTCATGTTTCCACTTGTTCTACTAGAAAAAAAATGTGGGACATATTATGCATAACTTATTAAGGTACAAATCAAGTTAAATAATCTAGATTGAATATTCTTTTACATAATTATATAATTTTTATGCATGAAACCTAGCGAATCAATTTCTAAAATATATACTATGTTTACCGAAATTGTTACATCCCTACATACCTTAGGAAGAGAATTCACAAATTATAAAAAAGTTAAAAAATTTTGATATGTTTACCTTCTTCCTATGATGCAAAAAGTATTGCCATTTCTGAATTGAAAGATTTGAATGTTTATTCAATTTATAACTTGGATCACTTATTACTTATGAGCAAGGTGTGAACCAAAGGAAGCTTGATGCAAGTGACAAGAAGTAGGGGAAAACTGAAAGTTCGTTAGGGATGTTAGGCCCTATAGAACAGGCCCAAAGCTAATTAAAAGAGAGAGGTGAATTTGTAAAACTTTAAAACCAAAGATAAAAATCCAACCAAAATCACCACAAACAAAGTGCAGAAGAAAAATAAATGTGGAAGCGATAATAAGAAAAGAACACACCGGATTTATAGTGGTTCGGTCAAACCCTGACCTACGTCCACTCCTTGGAGGCACCCTCCAAGTATTGCATTAAAATCATGACTCTCCTTTAGCCCCCATAGCTAGGCGGAGAAGCCCTTACAAAACCTCTTCCACCTTCCCCGGTGCGGCGGAGTCGTCGGGCCCTTTGACACCAAAGCAATCTTCTTCTTTAGTGAACTTACCTCGAGACAAGCCTTGAATCTGATGGTACTAAAGTGTGAGTTCGCCGGAGTAACCATGTGGAATCTCCTCCACACTCCCTTGAGTTCCTCCCCCTCACAGGATCTTCTCCCTCTCAAACTCCACCCTTTCCTCTCTCCCTTTCTAGCTCTCTCTTTAAGTTTCCCCCACAAGAACAAAGCTCTAATGGCTGCCAAAGACACTTACAAAGTGCCTTTCCATAACTTAAATTGAAGCTCTCAAAACAAGCTCATTAATGCAAGTTGCCGCCATTATCATCCAGGATGATAGGCATATCGTCCTGGCCGATTAGCTCAAATATGATGAAAATCATACTGAATATCGCCCTGAAATAAAGCTGGACAATGTCTAATCATCCCGAACGATCTTGCGATCGGTCCGGACGAAATCTGCATTAATTGCTTTCCAAAACTGCCTGAAAAAATTTGGAAAAATTGTCCTGGATCATCCTAGACGATATTTTTTAGTCTAGGCCGATCCTCTGGACGATGTCCAAAAATAGTATATTTCTTAATAGATCTGGCGGCAGATTCTTGCTGAATTGAGCCGATCGTCCTGGCCGATACAAAATCGTCCAGGATGATGTGTTTTTCATAAAGACGGTCGCTTTAATGAGGATGCCCTAATTAGGGTTTCTACTTTTGTCAGATCGTCCAGGACGATATAAATATCGTCCTGGATGATGTTACTAAAAATAGAAATCTTTTAGGGCACAACATAAAATCTTCCAAGTTACAAATCATCAGACGCCACACCAAATACAACAGACTCAAGAAAGGAAAAAGATTACAAACTGACTCAGACCTAGTCTACCCAATCTTAAGCTGATTCTAAATTACAGTCCGATCGTGTGAAACTGAAATGTCAGTACATAAGGCAGTTGTAGAGAACAAAGAATATTTGCTATCATCAAAGTCATAAGCTATAGATCCGCAACAATCTCTCCCTTTTTTATGATGACAAACAATTCAATTTGAATTTTCAAAAGAAAGTAATTTCTCCTAATCACCCCCTTACTAGAATAACACTTTTTAAAAAAATAGGGGAGATGAAAATAATTTTGTTGTTTTTAACTTTTTCAAAATAAGATACAAATACGATAACAGTACAAAAATTCAACAATACGTTCTCCCCCTTTGACATTATCAAAAAGAGAGGAGGCACAAACAAAAACAAAATAAAAGACAAAAAACGTTTCCTGATCTAGTAAAAAAATAAATATTCTTAAAATGAGAAAGTTACCTCTTAATTTTAGTCAAAAACTTAGTAGAATTGGATTGACAATGCATAGCCCAGAAAAGGTTAGAAATTCATAATTTGATAATCCAAACTCGTTCTTTTAAAGGCTCAAAAACTTTTTAATCTAATATCCAAATCAAGGAATAAACGGGAAAAAAAAACATTAACTTTTCAAAACTCCTTTCATAAAACATATCTAATAGAAGATCAATGCATGAATTGATGAATCAGGAACCGAGAATTTCAAGCACAAGTTTCGAACATATCAAGGATTTTCTTAAGTTTTATGCTCTTTATCACTTGAATGGCTCTTTGAGCATCTTTTGATTTTAATACACTTTGTGTAATTTTTTTTTATTTGGCTTCATTGCGCATCTTTTGGTTTGGCATCATTGGCCATTTTTTTAAAAAAATATGCTTTCTTTCTTATATTTTCAAAACCAAAGTAAACTCAAATTATTGACAACACAAACAACTTGATTAAAAAAATTTTATGGTGGATTCAACAATCTTGCAAAAGATTCTTATGCGATAGAAAAAATATAGGGAGATAAAAAAAATAGTTTCAAAATCCAATTTAAATCAAAAGTAAAATAAATACGAGTTTAAGAAGAGAGAAAGAGAAACAAAAATACGAGTTTCCTTCCTTTGACTGTTTTAAAGAAGTCAAACACAACTTACCAAAGATTTCAAAAAAAAAAAATAGGAATAGATTTTTCATTTTTAGAAAAGTGAATGTGTGTGTTGATCAGAGAAAAACTTTCACAAAAAAAAATTCAAAGAGTAAACAAAACTAAAAAATAAAAAGAAAAAAACAAAAACATGAAAGGCTCTGAAGCATTATCTCTCAACTGGTCCGATACTTCAGAGACCAGATCTACCCATTAGATTTTTATCCTTTCATTATTTCCCTAGTTTAAATTTTGCTTCGC
>NW_021346804.1:0-322 GCF_001605985.2 Dendrobium catenatum | reverse complement strand
AAAGTTAGATCAAGTGTCTTCACAAAATGAATCAAAGGACCCTAAAATTACTTGATTTCAATATCATTAGGGCACTTAAAAAATAAAAAAGAAAGATTTATGATCAAGAAAAATTTTATTTATTTTTTAATATAACCCACACAATGTGGACTATGTCTTAATTAAAAGGAGATTACAAGTCTTTAGTGAACCAACAACCCCCTAAAAATACATCATTGAAAATAAAACCTACGAGTCGATGACTTAATCTATTACAAGATAAAGCACAAGAAAAAAAACCAAAAGCAACAAAAATTCCAAAAAATGCCAACCCAAAAACAAA
>NW_021346803.1:0-225 GCF_001605985.2 Dendrobium catenatum | reverse complement strand
CCGCGAACCTCCCTTCCAACCTCTCATTGTTGGTAGATATCTCCATGAATTTCCCCTCCAGATCTGTCTTCAGTTGACCAAACTCGCCTTCTAAAACTTCCACCTTCTTTCCGGCCATCTTTCTTCTAACGGATCCCACAAAATCTTCTTCCGGAAAGGAAATACTTGCTGAAATTTCAAAATTTCAGCCGCCGGTGGTCCCGAATCGGTGCTCTGATACCAATT
>NW_021346802.1:0-2122 GCF_001605985.2 Dendrobium catenatum | reverse complement strand
AAAATGAAGAAACTCTTCTAATAAAATACAACACAGAAAAAAGGGGGAACCTCCCATTCTTTTCCTTAAGGGTTTTTTTGGCAACAAAGTGGCTTAGCATATTAAGTAAATCTCAAAATTGAATTTAATAAAATCAAGGTATGTTAAATTCGAAAAAGACATCTGGCTTTAAATCTTATGAAGCTATTTGTCAATGTAATCTATGATTTAAGATGATTAGTTAATTAAATTTAAAATTTTAT
Source organism: Dendrobium catenatum (assembly GCF_001605985.2). Taxonomy (NCBI): domain Eukaryota; kingdom Viridiplantae; phylum Streptophyta; class Magnoliopsida; order Asparagales; family Orchidaceae; genus Dendrobium; species Dendrobium catenatum. The sequence goes on along the minus strand of NW_021346802.1, from coordinate 1,880 downwards.
ATTTTGAGTTTAATTTTGTTATAGTACTAGTTATTATTATTACCTTTAATAAAATAAATAATAATAATATAAAATATAAATTAACTTAATTATTAATAATTAAACTAATAATTGTAGTCGTAATTATCAAATTATATATTTTGGAGTTAATTTATATGTAACCGATATTTAACTATATTGAAAATCATCTAATTAATTACTTAATTGTAGGCTCCAAAAATTCGGCCCCAACCTCCCCTGCTACTTTTTGGGGGTGTTTTAATGTAATAAAGTTCTAGGGTAAATTTTGGGAAGGTAGATGGGTTTGTAGATGAGACACTACCAAGAGATTTCACCATTATTTTGTGAGGACTTTAAGATTTGAGTTCGGATTTCCTCTTAACGCAAGCCCCTACAGTTAATTACCCCTCTTGATCATGAGAAAGAACTTTTGATTAAGGCTAGTTGTCAATCAGATAATTAGAAGTACGTGTATCTAGCATGTAGTAGCAGCATGGGCAAAGGTATTTAGAAATGTGATATTTAAAATTAAAAATTTCACCATCTTACACTTAAAGCGAATGATGGGGGAATAGACGATGGACCCGATCAAGATTCCATGGTTCTGTCATCCCTGGCCATCATGGACCATGGTCTACTTAGAGGAGGTAGTCGACTTAACCTGATAGAAGGATCCTTATCCGCTACCGTGGGTTGTATTGTTCAAGGGTACCTTGTAGACCTAGGATGGATATGTATCTAAGGGGACAAATTTGAATCCACCTTAGCTAATAGAGGACTTTGTGCCCTATCGATTATATCCTATTGATGCATATCTCAAGGATTTGATGCCACTAATGAGCATATTGGGTCTGGCCATAACTATAATTTAGTGATGTCATATAGCGAAAATAGCCATTGGTTCAGAGGACCCTAGGTCATAACCATTTATTTGCTATGCCATTTGGCGATAAAATCGCCAGTCAGAGGACACATACCACGCCCTTACAGGTAGAAGATTATTTGTGAATGAATCATAGTGATATATTTGACTAGGCATTAGCTTTTTGTAAACTGAAGTAAACTTTTATTTGTCCACCCAGAAAACTATTATAGATAGTGGATGGATTTTACTTTAAATGATATGATGTTTGATTTCAATTTTTAAACATTTTTAGTTTGAAAATTTTGTAGTTTTTTATTTTGGGTCGCATTTAGAATTTGGACAATTACCGACTCCGGTTGAGATCTATATTCAACACGGCCGTCATTAGGGTATATGGGCTCATTTGAAAGTGTTTGTATTTATGGAAGTTTCAACTTTATAGAAGTTTGGAGGCATTTAAAATATTTAGAGTTAACCCCTCCAGTTGAGATCTACATTCAACATGGCCATCATCGAGGTTTTCATAGGTATTTGTATTTCATTGATTGAATCATATCGACTCCATCTACTTATAAAAAGAGGATCAGTTTCGTTGTTGTCTTTGTTTTCTTATTAGTGAATTCTCTTAAATATCAATACAAGAAGGCTAACGTTGGGTCAGATGCATTTACTTATGTATTAATGTGGATTGTAGGTCATAGTTAAATTGATTAAACATTAATCTTCAGCAATAGTAATAAACTGTAACTTTTTTTTTCCAAACTGGCTAACATTGGCTGGATGGACGTTATAATGTCCTTTGTGCATAATATGGCGTATGTTTATGAGTAACTTCGTGGATACACCTTGATGGATCAAGCAACTACTGTGGTGCTTCGTGATCTACCTGTGATTAGACCATAATTCTCTCTTGATTATCATTGATTTCACTCGACTAGATAAGGTACTTGTACTTCTACTTTTCAATTATTGAGGAATTTGATATTGTTAGGAAAGTTGCTATTTGCATGTTTTA
>NW_021346801.1:0-314 GCF_001605985.2 Dendrobium catenatum | reverse complement strand
CTCAGTTTGACTGTAAGCTCGCTGAAATCGGAGTTCATGTGGTCCCGAATTTAATTTTTGAAGTTTCCAACTTGATTTTTGCCTCGAGATTCGTGCCTGATCAAGTTAATTTTTGGTGACATATCATTTGTCCCCCTATTTTCGAACGCCAATGCTTGTAGAGTCCTAAAATATATATTTGTACTTTTATGAGCTTCTTGTGACTGATAATATTATTATAATGTTAAGCGTATGATACATTTAGACTTTTGCTTCATTTTTGTTTAATAGGTGATTAATATACTTCTATTAAACAAATTAGACGTATATATATC
>NW_021346800.1:0-1166 GCF_001605985.2 Dendrobium catenatum | reverse complement strand
TAAACTGAGCATTGAACCAGGCGATGTCCTGGTCATACTGCTGCTGCTGGTGAGTAAGGAAACTGTCAAATCAGGCAAAATCCTCAGTGCGGTGCTGCTCGTATCGGGTAATGTCCTCAGAGTGTTGCTGCTCCTATACAGCAACGTAGGCGTCAAAATGGGTCTCCCATGGATCAAACCTCTCAATCAACTGATCAACCGGTGAGTGCTGGTGGACAGGAACAGGGTCAAGAAAGGGAGCGGGAGTGGGAGCCTCCTCCTCTCTAGCCCCCCGAGGTTCCTCAGGAGCAAGAAAACACATGAGGAGAAAGGGTGAAAGGTGCAAAACTATGGCTGGAACGGCCAGAATTTAAAGAAATGGCCATATCGTCCTGGCCGATCACAGAATCGTCCAGGCCGATATGGCTAAATAATTACGTACAGGCCGATTGGTCAAAAAGGCGGTCCGATTGTCCGGGCCGATCAGATATCGGCCAGGCCGATTAGACACAGGCGATCGGCATGAGGGGTCAATCTGGACGACCGTTGAAAAAGCAGATCGTTCGGGCCGATTAGGTGTATCGTCTAGGACAATGCACAATAATTGATCGTACCGAACAAAGTTAAAACGTTTTAAATTCTTGCCACGTGTATCGTACAGGACGAACAGTGGATCGGTTAGGATGATGGTCCAATAATGGATCGTCCGGGGCCGAATTTAAAGATTCAAACGTGCTGACACGTGGATCGTCCGAGACGATCCAGTGTATCGGCTAGGATGATGCACATAAATTGCATCGGCCAGACAAAATATTCTATCGGCCAAGACTATAATCATAATTGCTACAGAGTTCGATGAGATCGTCCAGGACGATGATGTATCATCCAGGACGATGAGTAACAACAAGCACAGAAAAAGGTCAGCAGATGGATTTTGAAGAGAATTTATCATATCATCCAGGACGATAAAAGTATCGGCCTGGATGATGTGACTAGAAATTGAAACTAAGGAAAAGATGGTGATGATCAAGGCCCTGAAAAATAAAACAAAAAAAAAGCAGTAAAAAAACTCAGTAAAAGAAAAGCAAAAAACACAAGGAAAATAAAAAATGAATATTTTTGGATTTTAATTTTTCTAATTTTTTTTATAGAGGAAACATATGAGAATTTTTTCAAAAAGTTAAACT
>NW_021346799.1:0-268 GCF_001605985.2 Dendrobium catenatum | reverse complement strand
TTTTCTTTAGCAGGAAGAGTTCTCAAATTAGGGAACTTACTTTTCAGATGTCCAGATTTCCTATATCCAAAGCAAATAATATTTGAAGAAATCTGAACATTCTTATCATTTTTGTGAGACATTTGGAATGTGATTTGAAGATTTTTATAGTTTGTGTACTTGTATTTTATTTAGTATTTTTGTATTCTTTTATTGCTTTAGATTTTTTTGGATGTTTAAGTGTTTTTGTTCGGTGTTTGAAATGTTCGTTAGCCTATATGAAAAACCC
>NW_021346798.1:0-597 GCF_001605985.2 Dendrobium catenatum | reverse complement strand
AAAGATCACCTTGCTATCATGCATTGAATCTTCAAAGCAAAACTTACATTGTCTTCTACATCAACCCCTTATCATGTGGAAGTCCATTGAGCCAAGCTCAAGTGCATTCTATCTTCATATTCACAAGTTGAGCTTGCATTGTCTTCTACATTAAGCCCTTGCTATGTGTAAGTCCTCGAGCAAAGTTCAAAAAGATCACCTTGCTATCATGCATTGAATCTTTAAAGAAAAACTGACATTGTCTTCTACATCAACCCCCTTATCATGTGGAAGTCCATTGAGCCAAGCTCAAGTGCATTCTATCTTCATCTTCAAAAGTTGAGCTTGCATTGTCTTCTACATTAAGCCCTTGCTATGTGCAAGTCCTCGAGCAAAGTTCAAAAAGACCACTTCCCAACTATCTTGCATTCTATCTTCACAAGCACGAAAACAAAATTTACCTGCCATGGTGCACTCCATCTTCGCAAAATAAACTTGCATTATCTTCTACATTCAACCCTTGCCATGTTGAAGTCCTCGAACCAAGCTCAAAAACAATATTTCCTTGCCAAGTTGCCATAGAGCTTTATATCTTCACAAGCTAAAATTGCATTGTCT
>NW_021346797.1:0-239 GCF_001605985.2 Dendrobium catenatum | reverse complement strand
GCTGCGGACTTGGTGAAGGATTGTCTGATTTGTCTTTGGTGACTTGTCAGAAGATTTGTATTCCTTCTGCCCTCTGCTTCTAGCTTTGGCGGGCTTGTTGAAGGAGTAGATGCCGGTGACCTAAACCCTTAGGTTTGTATTAGGTCGATGGTGAAAAGTCATCGGTCCAGAGCTTTGTGCATAGCGGACTTGTTGATGATAAAATCCTTTTAGTTCAGCTTATGGCCTTTCATGAACTT
>NW_021346796.1:0-663 GCF_001605985.2 Dendrobium catenatum | reverse complement strand
TATTCACTTTGATTATAAATATGCTAAACTCAGAATAGTTTTAAATTTAATTTTAAAAAATTACAATTTAATCTGGCTTTAAGATTCTTGAAGATCAATTAACATTTAACAAATATTGTCCTCAAAATCATGCAAATCAATTGAATGTTCTTAAAAACGTACGAGGGAGAATATTCCTCGTCAAAAAATACAAAACAAGACAATCCAATCATTTATATCTTCACAAAACAAGCCATGCAAGATATCAATTAACGAGCATTGGTGAAAATTCTCTCCGACAAACCAATTTCAGATCATTGAAAAGCAACAAATCATCAAAAAAAAAAAAAGAATATTAATCACACTTTATTATTACATTAAAGTAATAATAATATTATTACTATTATTATTTTGGGAACTGGGCATCTACCCGCCACCACCCCCAAGGGTTAACATTATTATAACGTAGCATAATGGAAAATAATAAGATCAATGGCAGTCAGAGATGAGGAAAATTATTTCATGCTCCGTCCGGATTCGTTCATAAGCGAATCCGGATGTGCCACATCATCACGTGGTGCGTCCGGATTTGCCCCCGGACGGTCCGGACACCGCATGTAATAATCTCTCCAGAGACGGCCCTGCATGAATGAAATAAACCAATCATAGCGTCATTGATGATGA
>NW_021346795.1:0-521 GCF_001605985.2 Dendrobium catenatum | reverse complement strand
AAGGTTTTGAGGAAGGCATTGCGGCGCTTGGGATGGAGATAGAAGGTAAAAGAGTAGTGATCGAACTGAGCTCAAGTCATCACTAGCTTGAGCTCGGCTAATTAATCAAGTTTGAGTTCAAGTTCGAGCTTAATTCTACGAGTTCGATCTTGCTCATTATAAAAAAAAAAGAGCACGATCCAAGCAATTTTTATAATAAAATTATAAAATGAATGAGAAATTGAAGATAAATCATAAAGAAACACTTGATATAAGAAAGTAATATACGATTTTTAAATCTTTTTAGTAACTTCGTAGTTTAACTCCTGAATTCTTACATATTTTAAGTATATTTATATTAATATTTTTGAACGAGTCGGCTTGCGAGCTAATAACTCAAGGTTGACTCAAACTTGACTCGTTAGCTCATTGAGCTTGGTTCATTAACTGAGCTCGAGCTGGCTCACGAGACAACTTCACTCACTTACACCTCTAGATTGAGGTCTTTCCTTCCTTTGTTACTTCATACGTGGGGTTGTGAA
>NW_021346794.1:0-268 GCF_001605985.2 Dendrobium catenatum | reverse complement strand
TGTAAAGCATGCAAATAACAACTATCTTAACAATCTTCCCCTTTTTGATGATGACAAAATATTTATTGTTTGTATGATTTCAATTTAAACAAATCTCCTAAACTCCACCTGAATTGATGTATACATGAAAATAAGGAGGCATTTTGAACCAAAGAACACAATTTTTTTTTTCAAAAATTTTTAAAAAATACCAAGACAATACTAATAGCATAAGCCAATTGACATAAAATCAAAATACAAACATACAAACACAATAATTTCTCCCCTT
>NW_021346793.1:0-236 GCF_001605985.2 Dendrobium catenatum | reverse complement strand
ACTGCACAATTCATATCGCTGGAAGCCAGGAGTGGAGACAAGGTTACACTTGGAGATAACACTATAAGGAAGGTGGTTGGGTCAGGTATGATTGGAAATCATAAAAAAACTTTTTTATTGAAAATGTGTTATTGGTAGAAGGCTTAAAGCATAATTTGTTAAGTACTAGCCAGCTATGTGATAAAGGATACTGTGTAAAATTTTTCCCTACTAGCTACATATTAAGCCTAATTGGA
>NW_021346792.1:0-227 GCF_001605985.2 Dendrobium catenatum | reverse complement strand
CTATATCTTTCTTTTTTGGATGCTTCTCTTTTGCATCATTAACATGTTACTAGGTTTCCTTTTATTTTGGGTTAGTGGAGACTATCCGCTCGTAGGTTTTCTTTTTCTTTATTTTGTAGCTCATTTGAGCATTAGGGAGCTGAGGTTCCCCCTTAAGGACTGTGTATTTGTTCTGTTATTTATTGTGTAGGCCCCTCTGTGAGTTTTGACAAAAAAAAAAAAAAAAA
>NW_021346791.1:0-225 GCF_001605985.2 Dendrobium catenatum | reverse complement strand
TTTAGGTGGTTTAGCTGGCTCCCCAATCCAGGTCGGGATAAGACCAGATTCGCATTGCACTAGCTAGGTTCGGGGTGCTAACTTTTAGTGCCTAGTTTAGACTTAGGTTCTGAGGCTGGCTCGGGCCACAAGACCTCAATTTTCGGGAATTGAATCCCAAATTTCTAATAAAATTGATCACTTAAACATTAAATCTCTTTCAATCAAATTTAAGCCCAACATTTA
>NW_021346790.1:0-281 GCF_001605985.2 Dendrobium catenatum | reverse complement strand
AATTTTTTGTTCTTTCTATAAAATGCATGGGCATGCTGTGAATGAATGCTATAGGAAACACCCTCATTTGAGTCCTGATAAGAACCCTATGAGGCAGCCAGATAAGGTTTGTGGAAATGACAAGGAAACTACTCAACAGAAAAAACCTTTGGTGAATCTGCGGGAGGACATGCTGGTTGAAGATGAACCTCCTTCAGTTGAATTAAATGATTTTTTTAATGATATTAATGTGCCTCAGGTTATAGAAGTTGTGCTTTTAAATACTACTTCTAATGATTGTG
>NW_021346789.1:0-285 GCF_001605985.2 Dendrobium catenatum | reverse complement strand
GCCGGAGTTGCGTCAGCGAAATTCCACGATTGGTTTATGACGCAATTGTTGCGCCGGTAATTAACGGCGGAATATCCGCCGGACTTGCAACGGTAGTGTCCGACGGATCATATTCGCCGGTACGTACGCTCGATACATTTCATTGTATCGTCTTTTCCGGCGGATTACCGGCGCATAATCCGCCGGAAACCTGTAGCATTGATAAAAAAAAAAATTGCCTTCCCAGCCAACAATCCCATTTCCACACATGCAAACCTATCAATTCTAACACATACAAGTTCCACA
>NW_021346788.1:0-427 GCF_001605985.2 Dendrobium catenatum | reverse complement strand
GCAGCCCGGAGTAGTCCATCCAATAAACTTCACTTTTGTAACGGTTGTTGTGTATTAAGGGATTGGTTAATTAATTTTAAAAGATTATTCTAAGTTTGGACCTTTAAGAAATCTTTTATCCTAATGAGTTTAGTTTGTAATTTAATCTCCTAATATAATCTACATTTTTTAAATTTTAGATTGGTTATGAATCAATTATTAAATTAGTTAGGATTAATTTAGGTTTATGTTTTAGATTTTGAGTTTAACAATTATAAATGTTAATAATCAATTGATTATGAATTAAGTGTTTTAATGAATTTTAAAGAATTAGATTAGAATTAGTTAGTTGATTATTAGTGGATTAAGAAAAAAAAACAAAACCTAAATCTAGGAAATCGTGTCACTAAGTTGTTGTTTTAATGTCTCTATCCTATAGGGAGCATGC
>NW_021346787.1:0-1493 GCF_001605985.2 Dendrobium catenatum | reverse complement strand
ATCAACCAAGTCAGTGTTCAAGCCCGAAGAAAGGTACTTCTTCATTTTTAATAAATTTTAATTATTTTATTAATAATTGTTAAATATGCTTTTTAATCCCTATTTTTCCTGTTTCCTGTTTATTTGCATGAACTGCGAGGATTGGTACGGTCGAGGGAACAAATGTATGAGGGACTAACGGCGTCAGTCATCTCTATCCAATCGGGTAGAGGTGCTACAGGCAGAACCACCGGATTGTATCCCCCGGTGACTGTGAGTATTCCTAACTTAGAAAACCTTTAGGGGCCCCTTAATGTGGTTTGTGCGAACCCTTCCCTTTTAGGTCCTTGTAATAACTTCAATTTTATTAAGTTTAATTTTTGTTTTATTTTAGATCCCTAAACTCCTTTTACACACGCGAAAAGTCCTGAGGGTTAGTGATAACAAAAATTTCATCCCATATAACAGTAGTGACACTTAAGGACAAAAATTAAGGATTGAGTCTGAGAAAACTTAGACTTATGATGCATGTACACTTTAGGATAGAAACATATAACATAGAAAAGTTAGTGACATCTCATCTTAGGATTAGTGAATATATTTAAACTAAAATTCAATCAATTAGAAAACTTTAACTAATAGTTGACGTAAGGCATATCAAAACCTCACAGCCTATTGCACGCACTTAGAATTGTTTGTTAGGACAACCGACTTTAGCTTTAGGTTAGGAGCGATCTGGTTGTTAACAAAATTTTCTACAGGTGGCCACACTCGTGTAGGGCAGTAAAGGGGGGGCTAATTAATTAATAATCATATAAATGCTATAGGTGCTCCAGTTGCTTAGCCCCCAAATAAAGTGTGTGGCCAAGTGTGGCTAATTGGTTTATTTAAATGCGAATATATAACTGCTTGGGATGATTTTGCTTAGGATAACCCTGCAGGTGGTCTAGATTTTTTTTTTCTTTCTGTGAAATGTAATGTAATGTAAATGTGTTTGAAAAATGTGAAAGTGATTTTTGAAAGTGGGATATTACATCCAATTTGGAATCCAAAAAAAGGAGAATATACTCTTAAGGATTATTCTCTTTTATTTGGAAAGCTAAATTAGGATGATTTTAGTATCCAAATAGAAAATAAAATACCCCCATTTAGGGATGAGTTTCTTTTATTTGGATATCTAGACTCGACGGATCTAAGGAGTTTGTAGAAGAAGAAAGAACGAAATGAAGAAATGAAAGAAAGAAGATGAAGAAATGAAGATACAAGAAAGGATATATCCCATTTCAAAAATCATTTATGTCATTCTTAGGATTAGAATCCAGGTTTGTTATTGGTGGTTCCCGGCCACTTTACTTTTCTGCAAATTCTGAGTGTAATTATTTGGACATTAGACATTGGACATTGGATATTATATTTTAGATTATTTAAAAATGATTGTTTAATTTTTTTGTGCAGTAGCTTTTTTTAGGGCCATTGCATGTCGTGTTTTGTTTTAGCCTGGATACGAATCGGAG
>NW_021346786.1:0-275 GCF_001605985.2 Dendrobium catenatum | reverse complement strand
TTGCGGAGACTGGCAGAGTGCCACGGGACATCCATTACATCGGCAAGAAACACCGATGAACTCCCGACGGCGATGCTCTCAGCCGCGAGTAAGAAACACGGGAGAACAAAATTTGAATTGTCTCTCTAGAAAACAACCAGACATTCTCTCTCTAGAAACCGCGCCGGTGTTAGTTTTCGCACTGCGCATCTTTTGATACACTTTGTGTATTCTATATTTTCAATTTGGCGTCTTTTCACATCTTTTATTTTTGGCATCATTGGACAATTTTTTGA
>NW_021346785.1:0-216 GCF_001605985.2 Dendrobium catenatum | reverse complement strand
TACACAAAGTGTATCAAAAGATGCGCAGTGCGCCAACCAATTGTCAAGAGGCATAAAATGAGCCCACTCCAAAACAAGCTACTCTCTCTTTTTAAATCTTTTAGAACTTAGAAGTATTGGTTATCAAAGACATGACTGCGATTAAATTGCGATTGTGATAAATTTACTCTACCTCATTCTGTATGAAGATAGTTTTTCTTAAGCCAAGTGATAAGT
>NW_021346784.1:0-245 GCF_001605985.2 Dendrobium catenatum | reverse complement strand
GAATCGTGACACTACGGAAGGGTATTCTATTACCTGACCTCCCTTGTTTGATAACCTACATTTTGATTTTTGGAAAACCCATATGACAACATTTTTACAATCTACTGATTATCGCATGTGGATGCCTATTAAAGAAGGGTATTCTCCACCTTATTATGAAATTAATGGAATTAAAACAAAAGTTGCTTTTACTGAATGGACTTTCGACGAAAGAGATTTAGCTCAATTAAATGCAAAATGTTTGA
>NW_021346783.1:0-219 GCF_001605985.2 Dendrobium catenatum | reverse complement strand
CGTATATGCTCATTTCGTATCCTGTCTCTAAGAGTAAGGCCACTCATCCACCTGAGCATCTTCATCTCTGTAACACTTAAATTAATATTAAGCTTCTCTTTTAATAGCCAACATTCTGTGCCATAAAGCATTGCAGGTCTAACCACCATCTTATAGTATTTTTTTATCACACAACAAGTCTGATGCATTCCTCCATTTCATCCATCCAACTTGAATTCT
>NW_021346782.1:0-208 GCF_001605985.2 Dendrobium catenatum | reverse complement strand
GTCGGACCACAGCCGGAGCTTCGCCGGACCACCGCCGGAGCTTCGCTGGACCACCACATGAGGCCCTCTCCTTCGCCGGACCACCACCTGAGGTCCTCGCCTTCGCCGGACCACCACCTAAGGCCCTCGAATTCGCCAGACCACCGGCTGAGACCCTCGCCTTCGCCGGACCACCACCTGGGGCCCTCGCCTTCGTCGGACCACAGCC
>NW_021346781.1:0-289 GCF_001605985.2 Dendrobium catenatum | reverse complement strand
ACAATTAGTTTATAGGACTATATATATGAGAGGAATGGAAAAATATCCAGAAAACTTAAATTTTAAATTTGACCATTCATGATCATACATTACAATTAATAATCATATGTACAAATAGTTTAAAATTTGCTCATATGATCCATTATGAACTGATTTCATAATTTGATTGACCTATATACGAATTGACATCGTACAATATGATCAGTTCTAAATTGAATTGATTCGTAAGGTACGATTCAGTATGAACTAATTTTGAACTCTTAATAACATAATGTACGTAATCCATATA
>NW_021346780.1:0-355 GCF_001605985.2 Dendrobium catenatum | reverse complement strand
TTAACCTACGCTACAGGCCTGGGTTCCTGTGGCGCAGTCACGAAGGAAAATTTATTAAGACATTGTTTTGTTTGGGACTGATTTTTTATTGGTTCTTAAAAAGGAGTTTTAATAAAAAAAAATTAATTTTATTACTAAAATTTGTTTTAAAAAATAATAAAAAAATTGTTCCAAACGAAGCCTAAGTGTGGTATCCGAATCATTAGAGACGTGTCACGTCACCCAATGCATAATATATTGGGTGATGTGACGCGTACGATTTGGTCACACCGAATAATATTTGGCCATGACACTTGCCTGTTAGCGCAACTAGATAATCAATTAAAAAAATAACACAACTCATCTTGATATGTTG
>NW_021346779.1:0-1198 GCF_001605985.2 Dendrobium catenatum | reverse complement strand
ATTCCAGAATGTCATATTTACTTAATTTTATTCCAACCATATAAAAATGTTATAAAATGATCTCTCATGAAAAAATTATGATACAAAATTAATCACAGTTTAAACCGTCGACCATATATTCTCCGCCCCTCAAAATTAATCTATTATTCGAGAGCTGAGCTGACCCACCTCTTGAATAGTAGATCAATTGTATCTTTTGTTATTGTTGAAGTAATAAAAAATCAGCCCATATATTTATATTCCTGCATTTTTCTTCTATCTATTTTGTTATTTTTTACTTCCAAGATGCATCATCCTATCACCGTCATTAGTTGCTCCAAATCAATATCCACTATGAATAATATTAAAATATTCAAGCAATTCACCAAAATGTCCATTTGAATCGCCTCTAATAAAAAAAAATTTAAGATGTGTTATTTATATTAATTCTTATAAGTCATTCCAAAATTTAATTTTGAAATTTTTTAACGCAACCAAATATATTTGAAAAGCATAAGCACTTATAATATTAATAATCTTAACATCAACAACAATCCAAAAAGTTATATTTTTATCTCCAATTTTATTCATGTCTACAATATTATCTTTCAACTCTATAATTACACTTATCATCATTTCTAATATGACTTATTTCTAAATACCACAATTTAAGTCCTAAAATATCAATCTTCCTAGTTTTTTATCCAACCCATTTAGTTTGTTAAATACATAAATTATTTATGTTCTTATGCATCATAATATCTATTAAGTCTATTAATTTACTAGTAAGAAAACTTATATTTTAAGTTTTTATCCTAATTCTAATTTCATGGACCAACTTAATTGTCCACATCCATCCATAATATGAGAATATTTGCTTATTTAACATTGCACCAGTAGCCCTTGCACACTTTACTATATTCAAGCATTACAGTGTATCGCTTCTAAGGAACGCCATAATATTAACACAATATATTAAAATATTTATGTCATAATTATTTAACATATTTTATATAATTTTGAACTATTTAATATAAAACTCCATTTTTCTCATCCAGAACTTGGGACAACAATTTTAGTGTTCAACATAGGATGAAATAAACAATAAAAAAACGATAACAACAATTCATAAGTTCTCAATTTTTTATAATGAGAGAAAATCATCTCTTAAATGTTAAAAAAAAAAAAACACATTTCTTTCATTTTAAAAGATAATTTA
>NW_021346778.1:0-246 GCF_001605985.2 Dendrobium catenatum | reverse complement strand
ATGATAATTTCACTATGTATCTTGTTTTGATTGCTCGACACCAATCATCTTCAATCACTCAAGAGCATGATTGAGGTACATTTCTTATATTCATGGCATGCCTCATTACATTCAATCAATTTCTATTTAGGAGTGAATTAGGCCCTATATTACAAACCAACTATCATGCTCCAAAGTTCACATATGATGGCTTTGTAACAAAGCCATACCTTTTACAATTTTCTTTTTGTGTGTTCACCAACATCT
>NW_021346777.1:0-242 GCF_001605985.2 Dendrobium catenatum | reverse complement strand
GAATATTTTGAGTATTTTAGGCATTTTGCCCCCCCTAAAAAAATTTTTTTGCCCTAATTTTATCAAACCTAGGCATTTTTGTCCATCCCCACCAAAAAAAAAATTTTTGCCCACCCTGAAAAAAAAAGCTGGATCCGCCCCTGGCCGCAATAGTTCCACTAATGTAAAAGAACAATTTTATTTGCACAACGACCACTTCGTATATGAATCCTATTGGAACCTTTTATCCCATCTTCATTTAG
>NW_021346776.1:0-325 GCF_001605985.2 Dendrobium catenatum | reverse complement strand
CCATCACTTGAGCTAGTAGAAAAATCAAAAGTAATTGCACATCCAAAAGCAATTTATTCAAGAACACTTCACCAAGTTTTTCTACGCCTTGAACTTCAAAAAAAACCTTTTAAAACTTACAGTAAAAAAAAACAAAATCTGAAAATAATAGCCTAGCAGTAATATGTTAGGCCGGTTCATCCTGAACCGGCCTAGCAGGCCCTTGGGCCGGCTCAAGTCTATAGGAGGCGGACATGTTCCGCCTCCTTTGGAGCTTGCCGCCCACACTAGTGGGTCCCACTAGGAGCAATTTGAGGAGAGAGGATTGGGCGGTTAGGGTGAGAGG
>NW_021346775.1:0-201 GCF_001605985.2 Dendrobium catenatum | reverse complement strand
AATATGCAGCTGCATGTAGATGTCGGTGTAACTGCAACTCCCACCGAGCATCAACGCTATCCCAAATCTCCCTATAACTTGCCTCCTCTCCTCCCAAGTTGTGTGCAATCAACTCTTTGGCCTCATCCATAGCATTATAAATAAAACCCATAGATGGTTTGCTGAAGGGTTCATTTTAAGTGAGTGGGCCCTATCCCAGTG
>NW_021346774.1:0-526 GCF_001605985.2 Dendrobium catenatum | reverse complement strand
ATTTTTCTATGATATCTTTCATAGGTTAGATTCATAAGCAAAAAAAGAAGTTAAATCACTAAATATAGTGCCAATTGGCAAGTCAATGCATAACTTCGAATTACGATTTATGCAAACAAGCACAAGAAACATACAATCCTATTGAAACATACTTCATCCTCTTAATTTTATCCATCTTAAATAATGGTAGAGGGAAACCTATCAAGCTTGAACTTGATGTACAAGGGACTGACAGCAAGCATAAGCCTTTCGCATAAAAGAAAAATCAAATGTAACCTACAAATTTTCATTTGCAATAGAATTTAATTAAAATTTTCACTTCAATGCTTCTATGAGGAACATAATGGAAAAAAAATAGTGTATGGTATAATATATGGGAAAGCTTAACAAATGCATGTTGTTTCCACAATATGTCTATTGGATTGTGAAATCTTAAATGACCACAACTTTATGATTGAAAGGTAAAACATGAGAAAAATACAAAAAATACCCTTGACCTTGCCCAGTTAAGGGGGTATACATAATC
>NW_021346773.1:0-497 GCF_001605985.2 Dendrobium catenatum | reverse complement strand
GTTGATTTCTTTTGTCCTGTGCTTTGTGATGCGGACACTGATAGAGGATTGCCTGATTTGTTTTTACTGACTTGTCAGGTGATTTTTTGTACCTTCGGCCCTATGCTTCTTGCTTTGGGGGGCTTGTTGAAGGAGTAGATGTCGATGACCTAAACCCTTAGATTTGTATCAGGTCGATGACGAAAATTCATCGGTCCAGCGCTTTGTGCATAACGGACTTGTTGATGACAGAATCCTCTTAGTTCAACCTAAGGCCTTTTGTGAACTTTTGGGATAATTTTCTTCGGTCCTTTGCTTTATGCTTTAACGGACTTGTTGAAGAAAAATTCCTTCGATCCTCGCTTTGTGCTTTACGGATTTGTTGAAGGATTTGCAGGTTTTGGATTCAATTGATTGTACCGAACGTAGGTAGTATTTTGATCCTTAACCACTTGAGAAGACTTTAATCTGATCACTTGAGCTCGTCAGATCGGGAGAGCTAGAATTTGATAGCTCTT
>NW_021346772.1:0-251 GCF_001605985.2 Dendrobium catenatum | reverse complement strand
GTACCTGGACAGTGGTTGCTCACGACACATGACTGGATACATGAAGAAGTTCTTCCTACTTGAGACCAAAACTGGAGGCAAAGTAACGTTGGGAGACAACACTACCAGAAAGGTGATAAGCTCAGGTACTATTCGTAATGCTAAAATTTTTTTAATAGAAAATGTCTTACTAGTTGATGGTTTGAAACATAATTTACTTAACATAAGTCAATTATGTGACAAAGGTTTTGACATTAAATTTTTATCTGATA
>NW_021346771.1:0-226 GCF_001605985.2 Dendrobium catenatum | reverse complement strand
CCCACCATGCTACAAAGAGTGTGTATATGGCCTACCTGCCTCGCTGAAGGTGTCGCACCGGATTCCCTTCCTACCACGTTAGAGAAAAGCGTGAATAAGTGATTTTCTGGCTCGACACGAACGTCGAATGCGGGGTTTTGAGTTCAGGAGGGTATACGTTAGCAACCGACGAGGTGGTGTTGGCACATGGATCTAGGCAAGGGAAGTACCCATTCTTTTTGCTTTT
>NW_021346770.1:0-231 GCF_001605985.2 Dendrobium catenatum | reverse complement strand
TAACTCCCACCATGTAATACGCTCTATATGATGTACATTTGTAACATCAAGCCAAGGCCTTCTCTCTAAGAAGGGCCTCATTTGTAATCGACTGCAAATACTAGTGGATTCATTCAAATTGGGTCAGGCCCCAAGGTCTTTCCCTCTTTTCAGGGATTTCCACCTAAAAATTCTGGTGTCTCTTATGAACACTATACCCTCTCTTTTTATCTGTGTGTGCAGGATTTTCGT
>NW_021346769.1:0-244 GCF_001605985.2 Dendrobium catenatum | reverse complement strand
GCATAAATCAATCTCCCTTGATATTGTTGTGGATTTCCAACAAGTTGTTCATTGTCACATTAATGTTAGTAATAAAAATTGTTTTGCTTCTTTTGTTTATGCTGCAACTACTAGAATGAGTAGGATTAATTTGTGGGAGCAACTTTGTAATTTTTCTGCTAATATTAATGGGCCGTGGTGTGTGGGTGGTGACTTTAACATTATTTCTAATGCTAGTGAGAGAAGGGGGGGGGGGGGGGGGGGG
>NW_021346768.1:0-289 GCF_001605985.2 Dendrobium catenatum | reverse complement strand
CGGTCTCCGGCGAGTGTACGTTTTCTAGACCGTTGATCGTTCGATCAACGGTCCAGATCGAGCCCTTCCGCGGTCTGATTCGACCGCGCATTCGATCTCTCGCTCGATCAGCCGTCCGGCGAGATCTAGGCCGTCCTTTCGGAATAGCGGGATCGAATCTCCGCCGTCTGATCTTCTCCTGGTGAGATCAGACCGCGGGATCTGATCTCAGCCGTTGGATCGAACCCGCGGTTAATCCAACGGCTGTTACGCGCCGCTGACGTGGTTAAGTGAAAACCGCGTGAAGCGG
>NW_021346767.1:0-429 GCF_001605985.2 Dendrobium catenatum | reverse complement strand
GAAGTGATCTTGTGCTTTCCTTGTTCATTTTTTGTGTCTGTTCTTTTTATGGCTGGTTCGAAGTTGGTCGATGATGATTTTCTTACAGCTAATTCATCCCCTAAGTCTTTTAGAGATGCTCTTTTGTGTAACATTTCTTCCTTTCATGATTTGAAGATTTCTACTCATCAGGGGATGCCTTCCTTGTGGATTTTTGAGGCTAAGCTTCCTTCTCTTTCTGTTCCGTTTGAGTTTGTGTTGGTTGAGAAGTTTCCGTCCCACTAGCCATCCCTTGAAGCTATTAGGAATTTTTTTTTTCAATCTTAAACTCAATGGAAATTTCTTTGTTACAGTGCTTAGTGCTAAGAATGTCTTGATTAAATTAGAAAAAGATTTGGATTACTGTTGTGTTCTTACACATCATTCCTATTTTATTAACAATTGTTATAT
>NW_021346766.1:0-1081 GCF_001605985.2 Dendrobium catenatum | reverse complement strand
ATGTTCATGAACAAATTTAATGTTTGTTTGTTCAATAAATTGTTTGTTAAATATGTTCATGAACATAGCTCGTTAAAGCTTGTTTGCTTAAAGCTTGATAAGCATTAAACGAACCAAACATAAACCGAACATGAACCAAATATGAACACCCTTAAATTAAACGAACCAAACATGAACACAAACAATAAAACTCGAATCAAACATGAACCGAGCTTGAACAAGCTAATGATAAACGAACTCAAACATGAACACTCGCATACTCAGCTTGGCTCGGTTCGTTTGCAGCCTTATGCATAAGCTATAAAATAGAATCGAATAGTAAAATAGTCACGACTATACAAAAATCAAAATAGTGAAATACTTATAAACTCATATCTTATCCTAAACTGCTAATCCAGAATATCCTTCCCTTTCAATTCCTAGAGCCTGAAAATCAGAAATAAAATTATTGTGAGCTACAATAGCTCAATAGGCCATATAAACCAATTTAAATTTTCAAATTCATTTATTAAACATTTTACTAAATATTTAAAATAAGTTAAATGCAGATTAATTTATCACTGCACTGAGATATTTAATAAGATCATAATAGTTATTCAATTATTTACATAATATTACTGAACAAATAAATAAGTTGCAATTCATTTCATGGAATAATTCATATCACATTTTCTAGACTCAAACAAAATCTAAGCATTTTGACCCCTTATGACTCAATTTTATGCTTATAGCTCCAAAATATGCCTTATTACATGCGCTAGAATATTCCCTGGCACAAATAAAATATCAAAAGATTCTAGCCTCTAAAGGCTCCTAGCTGATATAATTTAATTGTATATGTACATATATCATCATCTCATTAAAGCAATTAAAAAGTAATTGAACATGTGCAAAATTGTACAATTTTATATAATGGTAGGCAACATAAAATATTTAATAAAAATTTTACTAGTGCAAAATTATCTCCATTTTTTATATTAAAAATGAGATATTTTATATGATAAAAGTTTTACTAGTGCAAAATTATCTCCATTTTTTGCTTAGAGAAACATATTTTAATAAAAAAATTTGATAAAAATTA
>NW_021346765.1:0-324 GCF_001605985.2 Dendrobium catenatum | reverse complement strand
GCGATGGAATCAGGCGGTGGTCCGGCGGAGGTGAGGGCCTCAAGTGGTGGTCCGGCAGAGCAATGGCGTCAGGCGGTGGTCCGGCGGAGGTGAGGGTCTCAAGTGGTGGTCCGATAGAGCAACGACGTCAGCCGGTGGTCCGGCGGAGGTGAGGGCCTCAAGTGGTGGTCCGGCGGAGCAACGGCTTCAGGCGGTGGTCCGGCGGAGGTGAGGTTCTCAAGTGGTGGTCCGGTGGTGCAACGACGTCAGGTGGTGGTTGAGGAGGCAAGGAAGCAAGAGCGATCTCGGATCTCTCTCTTTTTTCCTTAGGCTTAGGGGTGTCCC
>NW_021346764.1:0-220 GCF_001605985.2 Dendrobium catenatum | reverse complement strand
AGTTTCCTAAGCATTTCTTTATTTTTATTTTTATTTTTTAAATTTTTTGTAATGTTTTTTATTGATGAAGTCCAACCTTTAGAACTCAGTTCCTTGAAGAGGCTATTGACGAGGGGGAAGAGGATTAGGATCAGGATGATCTCCCTATGGCGAGGACTTGCTCGGCTACCAAAGTCTGCCATTAATTTGAAATTACCGAGCCTCGAGTTGAGGATGAGGG
>NW_021346763.1:0-1062 GCF_001605985.2 Dendrobium catenatum | reverse complement strand
GCCAACGATTGACTTGGAGAAAGGAGATGAAAGAAAATACAAATAAGATAAAAGTAAACTAACCACGAGCCGTGGACTCTTCCAACGACTTGTGGGTATTGCGCTTGCTCACCTTGAGCTCTCTCTTCCTTCTCTCTAGTGCACTCACAAGAAGAAGAAGAAAAACACATGGAATTTTATCATCAAATCATCCCAAAATACAAAACAACTAGCCTATAAATAGGCCTCATGAAAAGAAAATAAATAAAAGACTAAAATGTCCTTCGGGCAACAACACTACATGACCACCCATAAGGGTATAAAGGGAAAAAAACAATATAAAATAAACTAGTACATAAAACATATAAATAAATAACTCAAGATCGTAGCCGTTGATCTCCGATGTCCTCATCAATTTGAAATTCAAATTTGAATTGCAAATGACTTAAATCTCTCCCTTAATTGCTTGCATTAATTTAGGAAGGAAGTTATGATGATTGAAAACATCATAATTGAATGCGAGTAAGGAGGGGGGGTGGCGGCAAAGGGGAAGGGAGTGGGGAGGGAAATTAATGCTCCTTAATGCATCAACTCACTTTAGGAAAAAGATGAAGAAACTCAATCTAATTTAATATTAAATTAGATTCAAAATTTGAAAACTTTCCTAATTTGGCGTAGTCAACTTAGGAAGGTTTTTTAAATTCAAATTTTGAATTCCAAAATGATGAAATCTCTTCCCAAAATTAAGTGGATTGAATTAGGAAAGTCTTAATTGGGATTGAAATCAACATTAAGGAAAAAGAGCAAGGGGTGGCTGGCGGTGGGGGTTGGGGAATTTGGCTTGGTCGGAGTTTGGAGCAAGGGGAGGGGAAAGCCGGTGGTTGATGGGAGATAGGGAGGGGATTGTCGGCGGTATAGGGGAAGAGGAAGATGAAGATTGATGTATGCAAGGGGGGGTCAACACAAGTTGAATTTTTCTTGTATTTTCTTGCCTTGTGTCTTTTCATCTTCCCCCTCTCCTTTTATGTTATCTGTCCTTTCATCTTTCATTTGTCCTTTGGATTTTTGTTGGTTTCATGATGG
>NW_021346762.1:0-224 GCF_001605985.2 Dendrobium catenatum | reverse complement strand
TTGAAAATGAGAGATTTGAAAATTTTTGTAAAGAAAAATGGATTGATCACAATTTTTCTGCACCTAGAACCCCTCAACATGGGGTAGTTGAAAGGAAAAATAGAACATTAATAGAAGCCGCCAGAGCAATATTGGCAGAATACTCTCTTCCTAGATATTTTTGGGCTGAGGCGGTTAGAACTGCATATTATGTTCTGAATAGGGTGAATGTGAGATCGAATTTA
>NW_021346761.1:0-856 GCF_001605985.2 Dendrobium catenatum | reverse complement strand
ATGAGGAGGGTTAGACTATTTGCTTTACTTGGGTTTTCTTACAATTCCATAAGCCTTCGGGCAAGGGGAAACTCTGTCCATTGTGTTTTGGATTTTGTAGAAAAAAACACATCCTAAATCATTCAAAATTCAAATTCCCTTCAAAACATAGAAAACAAAATAATAATAATTTTCTCCAAATTCCAAACCTTCATATGCTACCCCATACGACCATCTTATGGGCTAACATATGTTGACCTTTTAAGAAAACCCTTCTTTTGGCATGTACTTAGTTTCTTTATCTTTCTAACATGTGTTGGGTGTTTTCTACCACTCAACATGTGTTGGAAGGTTAAGACTATCCTACAAGCCTTAAGTTTCAAAATAACAAACTCTTTTCCACTTCTCTTAAAAGAAATCTAATTCCAATCCCTTCTTTAATTTTCAGAAAATTCAAATGGCTGGCAAGTTAATTTTTACCTTTGACCGAGAACTGTCGTCAACTGTCAATGATCAAGGAAGGACTATGATTTTTGGACTGGGATTTGATACCCTGGAGTTTTACATGGATGGACATGAGGTAGTCAAACTGGATGCTAGTAAAAATCCTACCCCTGAACTTGAACTGATTGTGGGAGCTACATCTGCTGTACCAGTAGAAATTGAGACACAAAAACTGCCTGAACCAGTTGTTGAGACCCCCACTGAAGTTAAGTCTGTTTTTTAGGAAGGATCTAGTTCTGGACATAACTTTTCTACTAAGAATCAAAAGAAAAACTATTTGAGGAGACTTAGAAAGAAGATCTCTAAGGCAAAGAGAGTTGTTCCTTTAAAGACTTCAGCTCAAGTAGAGCCTGAGGCTGATGAGGAGCTACCT
>NW_021346760.1:0-421 GCF_001605985.2 Dendrobium catenatum | reverse complement strand
TACATCGTCCTGGATGATCAAGCTTAAAACAAAAAGTCTAAATATGGATTCTCAATTAAGGCAGCCGATATAAACATATCGTCCTGGACGATACGTGTATCGGCCAGGACGATAAGCCCAAAATAGAAAGAAGTTGCCGCCATAGACAATTAAGGTATACTGTATTTTTAAATAATCAGCCAGGACGATCATTGATTGGCCTAGACGATAATCACAAATTATGCCTTAATTGATCAGGAAATCAAGGGAGTAATTAAAGATGATTGATACCATAATATCATCCTGAACGATCGCAGGATCGGCCAAGACGATCTATTCAAAAACCTTAGTTACTTCAGGATGATAAATATCGACCAGCTCAAATTCAGGGCTATGCTCTGGACAATTTTCCTCTGATTTGAACTGATTGGCCGGGATGATC
>NW_021346759.1:0-299 GCF_001605985.2 Dendrobium catenatum | reverse complement strand
ATCTGAGTTCTGGTTTCCTATAGGCGCAAGCCCCTAAGGTAATTACCCCTCCTGATAACGAGAGAGAACTTTCGATTAAGGCTAGTCATCAATCAGACACGTAGAGAATATGTGTTATCTGGCATATAGTAGCAGCATGGGTTTGGATTTGGAAATTGGGTTTGGATTTAGGTAATTTGGAGGGTTGAAAGATTTGATATTTAAAATTTAAAATTTCACCATCTTGCACTTAAAGCGGATGGTGGGGGAATAGATGATAGTGCCGATCAAGATCCCATGGTTCCGTCGTCCCGGGCCAT
>NW_021346758.1:0-393 GCF_001605985.2 Dendrobium catenatum | reverse complement strand
TTGATTCTTTCACTAAAAGTTTTATTTTGAGCTATCAATCCATCAACTTCCACTAATAGCAAGTGCTCACCATGATTTACTTCTAATGCAAGTTTTTCTAGTCTATCAAAAGCTTCTTCTAGTTCAATATAAGTGGTTTTCAAGGTTTTCTGCACTTCAGTTAGTCCAATATGCTTCTTATTTAATGCATCATACTCACCAAGAAGTAGCATATGATCTCTATCTAAATCAGAATTTTCTTTAAAACAGTTAGCATGCTCGGTTTGTAATGAACTAAATTCAATATTAAGCTTGGCATGCATCTTTTTCAACTTTCTATACGAGTCATGGATATTATCTGAAATAAGCAATAATTCTTCATACGAAAGTTGACATACCTCATCTTGATCCAAT
>NW_021346757.1:0-860 GCF_001605985.2 Dendrobium catenatum | reverse complement strand
GCACTTTCTACTGTGATTTGTTTGTGCGCTAGATCTATCCCTAGGTTAGGGACGAATTATACTTGTGCAATCTTATGCAGGTGGCCATGCTCATATAAGGAGCTAAAATTAAAGGGGGCAATTAATAAAAAATTATATACTCTTTGCACAGGTACCTGCCGCACTTAAGACCCCCTTTAAACAATAAGAGCATGGCCAAGTGTTGCTAAAAGTAATGCATTTTTAATTTCATATTACAACTGCTTGGGATTGAATATATATAACTGTTGGTTATTAGGATAACCTTGCAGGATCGAGTCTATATTTTTCTATTTAAGATTAATGTAAATTTGATTGAATAAGGTTGTAATTCTTTGAAATGACTTGAGATTTGGATGCTTAATCCAATTTGAATTCCAAAGAGGAGAAGACATCCCTAAAGGGGAGAGTCTTCTTCCGTTTGGAAATTAAATTAGGATATTTTTCAAATATCCAAAGAGGAAAGATAACACCACGATCAAGGGGGAGTTTCTTTTCATTTGGATATCCAGAACCGACGAATCAAGAGGTTCGTGAGAAGACGAAGAAATGGGAAACGAGAAGAATCTCAAATCTCAAAGTCATTTAATCTAGGATTAGAAATCCGGGTTGTAGTCAGTGGTGCCCGACCACTTTAATTTTATGAAAATTCTGTGATGTAATAATAAGGGCACTTGCCAATGGACTTTCAATTTGAATAATTAATTTAGTCAATTTATTTATTTGATTGCACATTAGAACTGTATGCTTTTCTAGTCTTCTTACTTGCATGCCGTATTTGATTTAGCCTGGAATTTTCTCTTACACTCTTAAGGACTTAATACAATTTTTCTACTTAAATC
>NW_021346756.1:0-269 GCF_001605985.2 Dendrobium catenatum | reverse complement strand
AAAAACGTAGGCGAGCTCCGATCCTTCCCATGCTTTACAGCATTTCTGTTCATCCAACTGTAATAAACAGCATTACAATAAATCACCACCCCCATCTTCTTATCCTTGGCATTAGCCTCCAAAGCTTCAAGCAACTGTAGTAGGCACACAAACCTTGGGATAACAAAGCCCAAACCATACAGGACATCCAGAATCTTATGCAATTGGCCACAACCTGTAGTAACATGATCCAAGTCTTCAAGCATACCACAACCTACAGGACAGTGAAA
>NW_021346755.1:0-263 GCF_001605985.2 Dendrobium catenatum | reverse complement strand
TTCATTTTTAGACCCGATTGATGTGCACCGCATAGTCTTGAATGAACCTCATTGACAATCTTCAGGGCTTCTCGCTGGTTCAAACAGCGCAGCCATATGTGGTCGAAGGACCGACGGTACAACAAATTATTGACTAGTATGTATGATAGGGCACATTTCTTAATCTGGTTGGAAAGTGATTTATCCTGGGGAAGCTTCCCTTCTCCAAGGTAGTCAATTAAGGGTTGTCTCCAATTGCCTTCTTCATCGGTTGTCGAAGAGGC
>NW_021346754.1:0-291 GCF_001605985.2 Dendrobium catenatum | reverse complement strand
ATAATCCCTCAACTAGATCTATTACTATTAAAATTACATTATATATATTAAGTTTTAGATCTACTCAAATAAAAACCTTTAGACTCTATTAGGTTGACCTCCATAATACAATTTTACCTTCAACTCCATCTCTAATCTAATCAATAAGAAGAATATTATCAACAAAAAGCATACAAATGGATTTATGGATTTGGATGAAGAAGAGCGCAAATGGAAGAGAGATTGAAACCCACTACACGAAAAATGCCAAAATCCGGCGGTTTTTTGCCTTACCGGTGGCTTGACGGTGGT
>NW_021346753.1:0-1560 GCF_001605985.2 Dendrobium catenatum | reverse complement strand
TGCCGTAAAAGCGGACTTAGACCTAAAGACTGATTTTTGGGATTGGCTGCCGTAAGAGCGGACTTAAGCCAGAAAGCCAATAGGATGCCGTAAAAGCGGACTTAGACTTAAAGAATGATTTTTGGGTGGTGAATTTTTAAAGTAAAGTTGATTCCTTTAAAGTTTTGAATCTTTTCCCTCAACCACGAAGGACATTGACAACTTGCAAATGTTCTATTAGAGATCATAAGCTTTTATATATGTCATTTTCTAGAAAGAAAAAAAAAACATTTTGACGATTGATAGACTTGAAAATTTTTTAGAATACAATTTTGTTTTATCCTTCATTATAAATGATCTTTATAACTTACAAATAATCCATTAGAGATTATGCTTTTATATCAGATCATCATATATGAGAAAAACAAAAGAGGAGTAGTTTGATCATCTTTGATAAGTAAAGACTTAACAAAGCATCTCGACCACCAAAGGAGGAATGCAAGATTTTCTTTAAAGATTGATTATATGATTGAATTTGTTTCGATTAACTCAAAGAAAATCATATGAATTTTTTAGAGTCCTCGTTTACATGTTCTAAGAGAACTAAATGCAATATGATAAAATTTTCCTTAGAAAATTTTAACTTTTGCATGAGTTGTTAAAGAACAAGGAGAATATTTGAGCATCCTTTATAGTGAAAACACTAAGGAATACCAAATACTCACAATGATTGAGAAAAGTTTGATTTTCATCAAAAAGTGAAAGCTTTATTTTTTTATTTGATAATTTTCTTATAATATTGGAAAGTGGTCGCTTGAAGTTTTAATCATCTTAACCCAATGAAAAGGACATGGGAAAAGATTCCAAAACTCAACGAAAGATGGGTTGACTCCTCCTAAATTAAATAGTTTGAATATGACCAAAATGAATTTTAATCAAATAATCAAAACTTAACAACTTTATTTAAAGAAAATTGTAGTTTCAAATATTTTGAATTTCAATGCTAACGAGAATAAAGTTATTTAGACTCTAACATCCGATTCTAGTTTATAATAAGCTGAAGATATACCTTGAATTGAATTTTATATTTATTTGACGAAGCCATCTTAGACTTTATCGTGAATAGAATCCCTCTAATTCTAACATCCAAGATTAGTCAATAATGGACAAGGTCAAATTATATTTTGATTTTATTTTAAAGTCTAACAAAGATTCAAACAAAGGTATCATCGACATCACTAAGGATAGAACCCATCATGTTCTAACATCCTAGTTCATTCAATGAGAGATTTGAATTTGTATGATATATACTCAATAATGAATGAGAACATTGGACAATCATCTCAGAACAACCTAAGGGATGTCCTTTAGTTTAGTTTCAAAATTTTGAATCTAAAGAAAGTGATTTTTACATTCATAAATATCACTATAGATCATCTAGTATGAGGACCCTATCTAGAATCTCATTCAAATTGGAAGATGTTCAAAAGAGAGTTGAAGATATTTGGATAATGGTTTGTTTATGTATCTCAATTAGGTTAGTTGTTAGAAACCTGATAATGCACAACCATCACCATTATA
>NW_021346752.1:0-246 GCF_001605985.2 Dendrobium catenatum | reverse complement strand
TAAAAAATATTTAGAGAGAGACATGAATTGGTTAAATAATAAAAAATATGCTTATAATCATACAAATAATGAATAAAGTTAGTTAGAATTATCTTTAATATAATACATTTTTTATTTTTGATTAATTACATAATGTTTTTAAACAATTATGCATATAACAATTTAAATCAAATTTAAATAGTAGTTAATTATTTACTATGTTGACGTAAAAACAAAAAAAAATTAAGAGCATCTTACAAGATAGCT
>NW_021346751.1:0-282 GCF_001605985.2 Dendrobium catenatum | reverse complement strand
CTTACTGCTTTTTAAAGCAATTTTTTAGTACAAAATTAAATTTTTTGTACTTTAAAATTGTTTTAAGAAACAGTAACAAAGCCTTCCCAAATAAAACTTTAGATAAAAAAATTCATAGTATCTTATATTTCTACGTATATTTCTTTCTAATAATATTTTGAGTTGATTCAAATAATATTAGGAGTTAGTTAGATCAAATTCAAATCCAACTTGAAATTTATTTAAGTGAGCTTATAATGAGGCTTATTATTTTACTTTCAGACTGTAATTATAATTTTTTAT
>NW_021346750.1:0-236 GCF_001605985.2 Dendrobium catenatum | reverse complement strand
CAGATGTCGAAGAGGGTTGGTTTGAGGATTCCAACCGCACTACATCAGGATAAGAAGACGGAGTAGGACCCATAGAGTGGTGCCTATCTATCCGGGGTGAAGAATGGGTATGAGAACTACGTTGAATCTTACTAGGACTCTGTGGTGGTGCTTAAGAAGGGGATAACTGACGACTGACTTTTTGTGAAACATGCTTAATGCTTTTAAATTTTACTGAAGCATCAGTCAACACAATA
>NW_021346749.1:0-224 GCF_001605985.2 Dendrobium catenatum | reverse complement strand
AAAGAGAAAAGGCAATACCCCTATACTGGGGGAATTATCTCTTCGTTTGGATATTCAAGCCACGACGGATCCAAGGAGTCCAAGGAGGAGATCCAAGGAGTCCAAGAAGAAGAGTTCCAAGGAGCCCAAGGAAGAGTTATCCAAAGAAGATTGAAGACTTGAAGACCTAATATCCCACTCAAAGTTGTTTGCGTCTGTCATAGGCTTAGAAATTCGGGTTGTTG
>NW_021346748.1:0-318 GCF_001605985.2 Dendrobium catenatum | reverse complement strand
TTATAACTATTATTAATCATAATAAAAATATTTATTATTTATTTCCGTTATCATAAAAAAAATTAGGGACAAAGAAAATAAAAATAAAAGAGAGTTTCAAAAAAGAGAAAAAAGAGAAAATAGAAAAAAATATTTTTAAAAAAAAGTGAAAAAGAGTTTCCAGAAAAAAATAAAAGGGAATGTTTTGTGTTTTTTTTACCACTCGTTAGCGTCGTCGTCGCAAAGGTATAAACTCCTAAAAATCCCACATTCGACATTCGCAGCGCACCGGAAAACATCTTATACTTGATTTTCTCTAGCGTGTAGGGAAGAGAACCC
>NW_021346747.1:0-381 GCF_001605985.2 Dendrobium catenatum | reverse complement strand
CATGTAATGCACTATATATGATGTATATTAAACCAAGGGCTTCTCCCATGGAAGGGCGTCATTTGTAATCGACTACAAATTCTAGTGGATTCCTTCAGATTGGGGCAGACCCCATAGTTTCCCCCCCTTAGGGGTTTCCCCATAAAAACTCTAGTATCTCTTATTAATACTGCACCCTTTCTTTTATCTGTATGCATGTTGGATCTTCGTACAATGATAAGATATTAAGATTTATATTTCTCTACTACCGTGAATACTCTAGGACATAACAGTTTGTTGCCATCTATTGGAACTTGGTTCCTGACTAAAGGGGGGCAATTTTTGCTCCAATCTCAAAAGGTAGCTTGTGTTAATGTCCTGACATCAGCTATTATTGCATCA
>NW_021346746.1:0-569 GCF_001605985.2 Dendrobium catenatum | reverse complement strand
TTAAACGATTTGAAACAACCCCATTTGTACTTGTGTATAAAATGTCTTCGTACAGCTGATCGTCCAGTACGAACTAGGTTCGTCCGGTACGAACGGTTATTAGAAGGTCGGTTCTAGAAACTGTTGAAAATTGTTCTAAGTCGGTTAATCATTTGGACGAAAATTTATTCGTCTGGACGAAATTTTTTCCAGAGGACCGATCGTCCTGGACGACATTTCAATTCGTCTGGACAAAAATTTTCTAGAGAACCAATCGCCATGGACGATAATTTAATTTCGTCTGGACGAAGATTTTCTAGAGACCAGATCGTCCTGGACGATTATTAATTTCTTCTGGACGAAAATTTTCCAGAGGACCAATCACCATTGACAATAATTTATTTTTGTTTGGATGAAAATTTTAAAGAGAACCAATCGTCCTAGACGATTGTAAAATTCATCCTGGACGAATAGGACTTAGAAAAAATTTTAAGCAAGTTCTTATTCATTCCATGTGCTCAATAGGAGATAATTATCTGATCGTCCTGTACGAACGTATATCATCCAATACGATCAGTATAAATATTTTA
>NW_021346745.1:0-465 GCF_001605985.2 Dendrobium catenatum | reverse complement strand
AGATTTTGTAATCTTATGTGTTCTAATTTAGTAAATGCTATTAGTGTTAAATCTTAAGCTCTTTTGTTGTCAACATCTATAAATCCTTAAAAACATGATTGTATGTAAAATAATTCGTTGGTAATATTAAATATGCGGAGGTTATGGGCCAAATCTTAAGATAGCATAATAAAATAGTTTAATTGGACTTGACCTAAATCCTAGTGACAAATTAGGTAGTGTTAATTGAGTGAGATTACTTATTGGATAATTATGCAAAACTCAATAATAATTATGTGAAGTTTATTTATGTGTATATGATTCATTTTTATCTAAAGGAGGATACTATAGTTTATGTTAGTGATATTAGTTATAATTTTGCACATCACTTGAATGATTAAAATTTTGGAATTAATATTAAAGAATGGTTAAATTCAAGTGATTGTTGTTAGCTGAGTTAAGTGAGGCATATATTACTTAATTTTT
>NW_021346744.1:0-318 GCF_001605985.2 Dendrobium catenatum | reverse complement strand
AGGATGACCAATAGCTTTAGAAACAAAAGGAACTGTGTGGGAAGCACGAGGGTTTGCCTCGAGGAGATAGACATCACCAGATGCAGGTATGGCATACTGGCAGTTCATAAGGCCGCATACACCAAGTCTTTTTGCAAGTTTTGTAGTCTAAGAACAGATTATGTCCAAGCACTTATTCGATACAGTTTTTGTTGAAAGAGAACAAACTGAGTCACCAGAATGAATTCCAGCTTGTTTTATGTGCTCCATGATACCACCTGTTGCGTCCAGGAGTATTCGCGTGTGGGCTCCAAAAATTCGGCCCCGGCCTCCGCTCGC
>NW_021346743.1:0-359 GCF_001605985.2 Dendrobium catenatum | reverse complement strand
TATATTGTTAAACAATGGAGGTCTAGTAATAGAGTAATCCTCAGGTGTATTTCGGTTTCTGAATGTAGCAATCTATGTTAATAAAAAAGTAGTTTAAACTTATGATTTTGAAACGAAGCTCTGATACCACTTGTTGAGTCTAGTGAATAGGTTGTTAGACCTAAGTTAATGTCCCAAGGTTATCAAGAGGGGGGGTGAATTGATATTTTTAAAATTTAAACCCTCTTTAAAAAAGTGATGAACCGAATTGAAATTTTTTTATTAAATTTTATAGAAAATGTTTTTCAACCACAGAGTTTTTTAAACAAAAGTAAAATGCGGAAAATAAAATGAAGTAAAGTAAATGACACAAGATTTAT
>NW_021346742.1:0-274 GCF_001605985.2 Dendrobium catenatum | reverse complement strand
TCATGCAAGCAGACAGAAGGCGTCTACAATCTACAGCATAACGCCACCTGATCTACAACACTCATTCAAGAAGACAGAAGGTGTCTACAATCTACAGCATATCGCCACCGGATCTGCAACACTCGTATTAGCGGACAGAAGGCGTGTATAAGCTCTCAAATGAAATGTTGTGTATTCAAATGAAAAATACCTGCACAACCAAATACTTTCAAAATATCCCTACACGTGCCCCATAATTTGTATACACATAGGTACACTAAAGGGGTAAATGCAA
>NW_021346741.1:0-228 GCF_001605985.2 Dendrobium catenatum | reverse complement strand
GGAGTGGGGGTAATTTGGGTATTTTTGAACTTCCAAATATTATATCTCTTATTTTAAACGAAATTTGATACAAGTCCTATATACCAAATTGATCGGAATTTTACGCTCAATTTTATAAAATTATTCCCGTCAAAATCCGACAACATTGAAATTTTCACTTAAAACTCGTCGCGACGCTTTGAAAAGCGTGTGAAGCCTAAAACGACGTTTTCGGGTTTTACATGTCGA
>NW_021346740.1:0-301 GCF_001605985.2 Dendrobium catenatum | reverse complement strand
AGCGTTGCAGGTCTCACCACCATCTTATAAATTTTTTACTTGGGTGTTGTTTGGTTGGTTGAAAAATGAATATAGTATAGAGTAAATGTAGTGTAAAGTAAATGCAGTGTATTTAGAATACTTTGGAGTTGTTTGTTGTTTACAAAGTAAATACAGGGGAACTATTTTTCTTGCTTGGTGAGGTATATACAATGTAAAGTAAAAGCAATGTTTTTTGATTACTTTAGTGCTGTTTGGTATGATGTGCAGCAAAAAAATGCATTGTATTATTGAAATAGAAAGACAATAATATTATTCAATA
>NW_021346739.1:0-295 GCF_001605985.2 Dendrobium catenatum | reverse complement strand
TTTCTGTGAGGACAAGGGGATTAGCCACAATTTCTCATCTCCTAGGACCCCTTAGCAGAACGGGGTACCTGAAAGGAAGAACTGGAACTTGGTGGAAGCCACTAGAGCCATGCTTGCTGAATATTCACTACCAAAATACTTTTGGGATGAAGAAGTCAACACAACGTGTTATGTGTTGAATAGGGTGAACGTTAGAGCCAAATTAGAAAAGACACCCTATGAGATCCTTAAGGAAAGGAAACCCAATCTTTCCCACCATCATGTCTTTGGTTGTAAGGTTTTCATTCATAATAAT
>NW_021346738.1:0-353 GCF_001605985.2 Dendrobium catenatum | reverse complement strand
GGGAGGGGGCAATTCTAGATTTCAATCAGGAGATGTTGGATCAGTTAGAATTTGAATTGGTTATCGAGCGAGATCTGAAGGTCAATGTGATACTCTATAAACTTAATAAGAGAGAGTTTAAAGAAATGCTAGAATGTTAAGGATATTTCTAGGAAGATCCTGAGATAATTGATGGCATATTAACCAACAAAGTGGTCTAGGAGATTAGGGAGATTATTAAGAAGAAAACAAATGAGGCCTTTAATTTGGATATAGATGATTTAATGATGGAGGAAAAATAAGCTAGAAATATCGGCATGGTTGAGACTTGAGCATCAACTAAAGATGCTAAGTCTTCAAAGCACCAATTCAGC
>NW_021346737.1:0-372 GCF_001605985.2 Dendrobium catenatum | reverse complement strand
GTGAATGTGAGTGTTCAGTAAAAAATGGCGTCAATTTATGGAAAAAATGACTGTTCGTACTAGATAAAATTTTCGTTTGTCCCGTACGAATTCAATTCGTCCCGTACGAAAAAATTTCGTATGGACGAACGAATGAGTAAAAAAAGAAACGGATTTTTGTAAACACACAACTTACGAAGTGTCATTTCGTACAAGCTTTTGACTAATCCGATCATACAGATGAAAACGTGTTCATCTTGACGATCAGGAAATCAATTCATTTTTATGGCAGTTGGAAACCGTCCCCCGCTATGAACCGACATGTGTTCGTTTGGACGAACCAAAGGTTCGTACGTATGAAGTTCATATTAAAAACTGTCTTATCCATTCAAC
>NW_021346736.1:0-250 GCF_001605985.2 Dendrobium catenatum | reverse complement strand
GGTGCGCTTCCCTGTTTTTTTGGATCTAGTAGGACTGTAGGAGGTAGCAATCCTTTCTCTCGCTCTCTCCTCTCCATTTATTCTTTTGTTAGTATTTTTATTCATGTATTTTTGGATCTTCTTGGAGTCTAGGACTGTTACGACTGTATTTCTATTTTTTTGACGTCGAGTAGGCCTCAAATTGAATTTAAAAGGACTTGGAGAACTTGCTCAGAAATTAGTGGAGACAAGAAAGCATGATATATTTCCT
>NW_021346735.1:0-806 GCF_001605985.2 Dendrobium catenatum | reverse complement strand
ATCTATCGGAATCTGAGGGGGAGACTCATCCCAGAGGCCATAGAGATTGGTCCGATTCAGAAGACGATCAACGTCATTACGGTGGGGATTTCCGGAGACCTCGGGGTGGACTGGGTCGCCGAGACAGGGGTGAGTTCAAAGTAAAACTTGATATTCCTTATTTCGATGGCCATCTTCACATTGAAGATTACTTGGATTGGGAACGATCCGTGGAGACTTTTTTCGAGTATATGGAAATCCATCCCGAGAAACAGGTGAAGTACGTGGCATGTCGACTTAAAGGAGGCGCCAGTGCGTGGTGGCTTCAATTGCTCCAGATGAGGAGGGACGGACGGGGACCTGTACGCAGTTGGTTTCGAATGAAACAGTTGATGCGGGGCCATTTCTTACCCACCGATTACGAGCAAATGCTCTACCTTCAATATCAACACTGCACTCAAGGATCCCGGACTGTTAATGAGTATACCGAAGAATTCTACCGTTTAAGCGCCCGCAACAATCTCCACGAGTCCGAGAACCAGCTCGTAGCTAGGTACATTGGGGGGTTACGAGATGCCATCCAAGACAAATTAGAGTTAAACTCGATTTGGTCTTTGTCCCAAGCAGTGAACTTCGCGCTGAAAGTGGAGGCCCAATTGCAGAGACATTCCCGCAGCTATTCTAGCCGCCGTCACTCCACACAAGACGCCACTACGGAAGGTCCTAAATCTGCAGTTCAATTTACTAAATTACAAACCCCTGCTGCCAGCACACCTAATGTTGAAGCTAAGCTTCCGGTTAAAGCTAAGGCCCCTATGAGGGAAAAT
>NW_021346734.1:0-317 GCF_001605985.2 Dendrobium catenatum | reverse complement strand
ATCTTGTAATCCATTCAATTGACATCTGATTTAGTGTCTATCAATTCTATATTGATATGACATGACTTTATTTCCAGCTCTCCAAATTTGAACCCACTATTAGGGCCCTAGACCTAAAAACTAAATCTTTTCCAATGGCTGCAAAACCTTCAAATATTTACAACCTATGACAATTGACATGCTATCCAATGGAATTTGACCTTAGGACCCCTTCCAAACCTTCCAACCACATATATGACCTTTGGTGTGACCTTTTGACCAATACCCTAAAATTTGCTACACCCAATTTGACCTAGTGTTTAATAGGGGTCAAAATG
>NW_021346733.1:0-267 GCF_001605985.2 Dendrobium catenatum | reverse complement strand
TTTTTTTTTTGCATTTTTTTTGCATTAAAAAAGGGGATTTTTACATACATAATACCTAAAACTACTGAAAATATATATTTAATACCTAAACTTCTATATTTACTAATATATCACCTAAATCCCCTCTTTTAATCAATTCAAACATTCCATTTATCTTCTGTCAAAAATCACTATCAACGACTATTAGACCTGTCAATATTGGACCCGACCCGAAAACCCGATCCGAACCCGACCCGAAATTTTCAGGTTTGGGTTGACCCGAACCCG
>NW_021346732.1:0-257 GCF_001605985.2 Dendrobium catenatum | reverse complement strand
CGATCCGCGTCTCCTCCATATGACTCCAATTCAAGAAATTGTCCTAAGAAGACGATAACAATATTTGCATATTACTAATCGATAAAAATTTTGATCAGTGTATATAAAAATAAAAAGGGGGGTTTACAAAAATACCACTTTATTTTATATTATTTATATATGTAACTTTTAAAATTTTAATATTTCATACATGCTACTCATAGATCAAATATTGATGCGGGGAATGAAATATTAAAGTTTATAAGGGGTATGAGTGG
>NW_021346731.1:0-324 GCF_001605985.2 Dendrobium catenatum | reverse complement strand
GTAGGTGGAATACTACATGCATAATGAACCTTTTGCACTCACTTGTGGGCATACTGTAATGTTTTCCGCCATCTGTGACCCTTCATCAGCATTTGCGGATGGATATGGCAAGGACTACCGTGTCTCTTTACATTTGTGAATTGATTAATTTTCACCATTCATTATGATTGATACTCATCGGCATTTGCATGATCTATGCATATGATATACACATATACTGCTCGTTAACTGCTATTTCCTTTTGTATCACGCTTGTGGCTAGTGGATTTTCTACAACAGCTCATATTAACTTGTATGCATGCATATAGACTTATATCGTTGATA
>NW_021346730.1:0-244 GCF_001605985.2 Dendrobium catenatum | reverse complement strand
GTGATTAAAGCAACATCATCGCTTTCAGACCCAGAAGAGTCAGTATCCGAGTCATTCGCCTTAAGTGTCACCATTTTCTCCTTCTTCCTTTCACCTGCATCAAGATTTCTTTGGTTCACTCCTTGCTCACTCCTTTCTCATAAGAAATGAGTGAACCAAGTAAGTTATCGATCGATTATGTATTTAAATCTTTAGATACAGAAATTACAGTGATTTTAGCATCAAAAGAGGAAGGCAAATATCT
>NW_021346729.1:0-269 GCF_001605985.2 Dendrobium catenatum | reverse complement strand
CCTCTAAGGCCTAGACTCAATTTGGCAAAGCTACCAAGTAAGATGACATAGGTTTGGGGATCTTGACATCATGGTTACTAGGTGGAGGGGTAGATGACAAAGGTAAAGTTGTGTGGATTTCCTAGGTTGGTGAGTGATACACCTGCTTCCTTAGAGGCATAGCCTCCATGAGCTCAATTGTCTTCACAAAAGCGAGGGCTACCAGAGATGTTATTGTATGCTAGTGTGGTGTGTCCTATAAAACTAGAGCCACCCCTTTAATATGAAGT
>NW_021346728.1:0-211 GCF_001605985.2 Dendrobium catenatum | reverse complement strand
AAATCTAATCTTTGAATGAAATTGTAGGGGTGCTCTAACGAAAGACCTAGTGAGAGCATGTGGTACCTGGACAGTGGTTGCTCACGACACATGACTGGAGACATGAAGAAGTTCATCCTACTTGAGACCAAAACTGGAGGCAAAGTAACGTTGGGAGACAACACTACCAGGAAGGTGATAGGCTCAGGTACTGTTGGTAATGCTAAAAATT
>NW_021346727.1:0-322 GCF_001605985.2 Dendrobium catenatum | reverse complement strand
ACCAATTGCCTGCTGATTAGTAGTGTTAAGAGCTTTGTTGGTTTGTAACAGTATATGAAGGTTTTATTTCGGATGATTTTTTTATTTCTTCTTAAAGTAATTTTTTAGTAAAAAATTAAATTTTTGAACTAAAAAACTATTTTAAGAAGTGGTAAGAAAGCCGTCTTAAACGAAGTTGAAATTTTGTCTATTTATATAAATTATAGTCAAGATTATTGAAAATTAATGATAATATTTAGTGAAAGATAAAAGTCCTAGTTAGTTGCAACTATACTTCTAAATGTATTTATTTCTTAAACTCTTCATTATTATTTAGAAATAT
>NW_021346726.1:0-202 GCF_001605985.2 Dendrobium catenatum | reverse complement strand
AATGTCCTTGATTTCGTTCACAACCGAGCTTGTAGTAGTTTGCTTGTTCCTAGCCTTATTTACCCTTGATAAGTAGTCATCTAAAAATAATGAAGCACGTATCCCCATGGACAACCACGATATGTGCAAGTTGCAATAACTCTTGATTTATAACTAGCTTTAATCTTGATAACAAATTTATGTAAAATTGCATTTGGAATGA
>NW_021346725.1:0-231 GCF_001605985.2 Dendrobium catenatum | reverse complement strand
TGTTTGGAATCATCAAAACTATACAAGTTGCAAAAATATAAATCATGCAAATAGTAACTATCTTAACAATCTCCCCTTTTTTGATGATGACAAAACAATTATTGTTTGTATGATTTAAATTTAAACAAATCTCCTAAACTCCCCCTGAATTGATGAATACATGAAAATAAGGAGGCATTTTGAACAAAAGAACTTAATTTTTTATTTTTCAAAAATTTTTAACAAAAAATT
>NW_021346724.1:0-234 GCF_001605985.2 Dendrobium catenatum | reverse complement strand
CTATAAGAATATGATCTTGAATAGACCTCCCTCTAACAAAAGCAGCTTGTTCAACTAAAATTAGTTTCGGGATAATGAATTTCATTCTATTGAGAATGACTTTAGAGGAAATTTTATACACAGTATTGCAAAGACTTATTGGCCTATAATTATTAGCAGAGATAGGATTGTTATTTTTGGGAATCAAAACAATCAAGGTTTTTTTTCCAATCCTTATCCATAACAGCATTTTCA
>NW_021346723.1:0-234 GCF_001605985.2 Dendrobium catenatum | reverse complement strand
TCCAAAGATCTTTCCACACAATTTCCCAATAACATTTATAAAAAGAGGATGTGAGACCATCCATACTTTGAGATTTATTATTTCCTTGCTGGAAAACTGAATGCTGCAGTTCACTCACCGAGAACTCTGCATTAAGGGCACCAATGTCTTCATCAGTCAACTTCTGATTCTCACAAATTTCAGGCCAACCCGTTAAATCACATTTCCTTGATTTCCATTTTGTTTCAAAATGAC
>NW_021346722.1:0-284 GCF_001605985.2 Dendrobium catenatum | reverse complement strand
GGTAACAAAACAGAATTTCTTAGAGTGACCCGTCCAATCAACGATAAATGTCTAATTCCCCATGTCAATGTCTTAGACCGAGCCTGCTGTACCAAAGGAGCAAAGTCTTTCCTTGTAAGTCTTCTAAAAGCAAGCTTGAGACCCAAATATTCCATCTCCTCCACCTTCCTGCAACCTGTGATCTTTGCAAGACGAGACTTTGTAGAAGAGGAGGTCGATTTGCTAAAAAGTATAGCAAAATTGCTTCTATTAGCCTTCTGACCAGTCCACGAGCAATAGTCCTC
>NW_021346721.1:0-285 GCF_001605985.2 Dendrobium catenatum | reverse complement strand
GAATCATTGGTATAAATATAATTAATAAATAATTAATATATATTTTATTATATAGCACCTGACATCATGTTAAAGACTATTATTAATTTTCTTATATGTTAACAGATTCATATACTTCTTAATATGCTTTTATTTCTCATCATATTAATTTCTTGATATATTAATATTGATTACTAATTTTATAGTGATGATAATTGATATTATAATAATTGAATTGAGCAAGCATATTAATTCTTGAGATATTGCATTGAATATAGTGGTGAGTTTTGATTGCTTGTTGGCATG
>NW_021346720.1:0-932 GCF_001605985.2 Dendrobium catenatum | reverse complement strand
AGCTCCCAACCGCATTCTATTCGACACACATACACAGAAATCCCCCTCATTCGAACTCTCTTGCACGCAGAAGGATACTCGCTCTGTTTTTTGCTCTCGACCAACGCACGCAGCCGAAGCTCGTCCGCACCAGTAGCCGCACGCCTCAGCTCCACGCACGGCCCAGCCGCCTCCCGTGCACCGACCCAGACTCCCTGCTCCCGACCCGATCGCTCGATCCGACCTTTCTCTGCCCAGCCCGACTCGACAACCCCACTCCGACTCCAGCCCTACCTGCCTTCATGCATGTAGATAGCCCGTCTTCTACCCGCGACCAGACCCCAGTCAGCCAGGATCGACCCGCTCCAATCCAACCCAATCGCTTAGACCAACACCCCGATCCGCCACAACCCAACCGACCCGCTCCCGCTCCAGCTCGAGCCCCCTCCAATCGGCCCGATCCGTCTGCCCCCGCAGAGCCAACCCAATCCGCTTTAACTCCACCCGACCCATTTGACTCGTACCCGATCCAATCTGATCTGACCTGATCATCTCCGCAATCTGATTCGTGCGAATCCTCTCACATTTCTATGTGATTTACGAGAGAGAGAGAGATATATATATTCAATGGAAGGAAGAGAACAAAGAAGATGAATTTTTTTTCAACAGGCATCGTGTAACACTTCACAGTATCACTTAATAGTACTATCAGGTATCACTAACATAACCTCCATTTCTAAATCATTAAACATTAACATATATTTCCTTCAGTATAGAATTTATAAAATTCTAATAACATATCATTCACCGAATACATGAAAACATCTAAAATTCAAGTTACTCCAAATATAAGCTTACAGAGCCACTACAACAAACCAACTAATACAAGACTGAAATATTTTTATACCTCCAAAATGTTGTTGCTACTAGGCATTGGGTACTCAATGCCTATT
>NW_021346719.1:0-383 GCF_001605985.2 Dendrobium catenatum | reverse complement strand
TTAATTAAACTAATTAATTTTAGTTTTTGTTGAGAAATTAAATTAGATTTAATTTAAAGGTCTCATCATAGGGCTTTTAATTTTCATAGATTAGTGGTTTAGTTATGAATAATTAGAGAAATTGTGAACTTTTAGGGTATTATATGAATTTATATGAATCACTTTAGGTTTTAGGTCAAATCTTGGGGGTGATTTTGGGTTCCCTAGTTGGTTGACCAAATAGGCACCAATTCTAGTGAAATTGGGCCATGAGTTCACCTAACCTTAATTCCCTAGAACCCCAAATTTAGGCTGAAGTTGAATCCGCTAAGGTGGTTAACCAAACCACCAAAGGTAGCAACTAGGTTACCTTTAAAAAATCTAGCTCACAACCTAGGGCAAGG
>NW_021346718.1:0-405 GCF_001605985.2 Dendrobium catenatum | reverse complement strand
ATAAGTAGTTGGCATATTTCTTTAATTTCGAGCATTACATGACATGTATAGTCGAATTTTCATATTTATCTAAGAAAATATCTTTTATTCAAACAACTGAAATAATTCTTGCTAGCCATAGATAGTTATTTTATCTTAATAAGCCACAAAATTCTACACGCCATTAATTTTAATGATATTTATTGTGTCATGCATGGTATATTTTTAGCTATAGAAAAAATGTATAGTCTCAACATTATATGAAAATTTTAAACTATACTGATAAGATAATTTGAGTTCAGTTCATAAGGCAGTTGATGATTTTTTGAGTGAAAGTTTCAGAAATGTTGCAAATCATGGAATTTGGTCCTATTAAAATGACTCTACTAATATATATCTTTACAAATTATGCTTTCTCTAATAATT
>NW_021346717.1:0-337 GCF_001605985.2 Dendrobium catenatum | reverse complement strand
ATCAAAATTCAAAAAGTTTTCAAACTTAGTTTTTATTAATCCCGCTCAGATACCACTTGAAAGTTCGTAAGGGATGTTAAGCCCTATAAAACTCGCCCAAGGCTAACCAAGAGGGGGGGTGAGTTGGTATTTAAAAAAATTCTTTAAGCAAAGCACGAATGCAAACCAAATCACCACAAAAATAAGTGCGGAAGAAAATAAATGCAAAAACAGTAAAAAAATAAGAACACAAGGGTTTATAGTGGTTCGGTCAACTCGACCTATGTCCACTCCCCTAGAGGCGCCCTCCTAGTATTGCACTACAATCGTGACTCTCCTTTAGCCCCCAAAGCTAGGC
>NW_021346716.1:0-265 GCF_001605985.2 Dendrobium catenatum | reverse complement strand
AGGGCCATCCCGCGATTTTATATAAGTGAAGTTGAAAGTCTGAAGTTGAAAGTCTATTATATTTATAAATTCGTATATCTATCTTGAAGAAATGTGAGATGATCAAGTGAAGATATAAGTAAAAGTAGAGTTATAATGGGAATCGAGATGTATGTAAATCCTTTATCTGATCAAATGGTGATATAATGAGACATCGTAAAATATAAATGTTATGGGATATTTCATGTTATGTTATATATTATGTTATTTATGTTCTAATATCATG
>NW_021346715.1:0-237 GCF_001605985.2 Dendrobium catenatum | reverse complement strand
CAACTCCTCTAAAATTTTTATTTTGTCGAATATAGGAGAAATTATTAAGTGTGATAATCTGAGATCATTTGAAAGTCAATCAGGATATATCAATTCACTAATATAATGTGTACCATTATATATCGTGATTAGGCGCATTTTGATTGATCTCCTAACTATCTGGTGACCACAGTTAATAATTTCTCTAAACATGGGGTTATTTGTGACGGCTATAATATTTTACAAAATTAATTGTAA
>NW_021346714.1:0-257 GCF_001605985.2 Dendrobium catenatum | reverse complement strand
AATGTTGCGACTAGTTCGAGCAAATGCAATGAAGGTATGGAGAATGGATGTGATGTCATGCAAAGTGGGCTTGAAATGCCTCGATTGCGATCAAAACCACTTCGTTTGTAAAAGAGATTGCACTGATGCTTTTAGAGCATGAAAATTATCAAAGAAACACCCTTTACTAGGGGTGTCAATATTTGACACGACACGAAAACCCGACCTGGACCCGAACCGAAAAATCCGGGTTGGACCCGACCCGATTTCAAAACGGG
>NW_021346713.1:0-224 GCF_001605985.2 Dendrobium catenatum | reverse complement strand
ACTACATTTGAAGGTCACTTCTCCAATCCTGGTGAAATTGTTAATGTTATTATCAGATACTTTATGGATTTGTTCAATGATCTCAAGCCCACTTTTACCAATGTGAGATCCATCCCTTATGGTGACATTATTCCAGAGAACATTGTTGATTCCCTCTCTATTCCTGTCACGGATTTGGAAATTAAAGAAGTGGTTTTTGTTGGAGCTTCGAGCTCTTCCCCCGG
>NW_021346712.1:0-213 GCF_001605985.2 Dendrobium catenatum | reverse complement strand
AGAAAGAAAATAGGATTTTTTAGAATGAAAAAAAAAGAGAGAAAAAGAGATCTTTTCTTAGTTTCTTAGTATGAAAAGGAAAAGAGTTAGCTGGGAATGCTCCTTTTTAGCTCTAGATCTAGATCTTGAATGACTTTCTTTTGATTGGAGGGCTCCCCCTACTGACCTATTTTCTCTTTTCCTACTTTAATGTTAGAACATATGGGGATCACC
>NW_021346711.1:0-494 GCF_001605985.2 Dendrobium catenatum | reverse complement strand
AGTTGCCGGATAGCGGGTCTTACAACCAAGTCCTTATTTGAAATTTTAATTTGATTTTTTCTTAAGAATGGACAGTAGTTGTTTGAAACTAGACCACCGTGATTTTTTAGTTGGTTGTTTACTAGTAGTTGTACATACTAGTTTGACCGATTGTCATTGTAACACTAGTGTTCTTTTGCTACAATACTTTTCTTCTTACTTTTTTAGTAGATTACTCTTCTTACACCAGTGTACTAATAGTTTTCTGCATCATTTTTCTATTTTAGTATTTATTTGAATATCAAATTATTTCAATGCTTAATGAACTCCATTCTTTTATTTGTAGGGGCTCGTACATAAGAACTTTGGAGAGCTCGGAGATTATGTTTTCTTGTTGGAGAGTATCAATTTATGTTGTAGGGAATTTTATATAGGAATTTGCAGGGTTTTGTTTGAATTGTGTTTGATTTGAGATTGATGTTTGTAGGTGAGTTTATTTTGAGAGTTTGTTGATT
>NW_021346710.1:0-1060 GCF_001605985.2 Dendrobium catenatum | reverse complement strand
TCCACCTCTGCAAACTGATTTCTTTGCTTGTCTGAAATAAAATTTTTTGTGTTGAACTTTGACTTTGTGTTGCAAATTCTAAAAAATTTTCTACACCTTCAATATAATCACTACTCCATTTTGCTTTTGACATCCAACTCTTATCCATCAAGCCTGTAAAGCACTCAAAAAATACACATTTAATAAGCATACACAAAATAATAGATGAACAATATAATTTTATTTCATTACTTAATATACAATCTATAATGTCCTTTTTTCTTGTAGTGATTTGATTATATTATCAACACAAGTAATATAGATCATACGACGGTATGCATTGTATTCCAATAAAATTTATTAAAATGCCTAATTGATGGAAGTCCATAAACCATCATCAACACAAACACATAAAACCATCTTTATTGATGGAAGTCCATAAGCCATCATTTCATATCACAGGTTTCTCTAATCCTAGATAAAATTTTATAGGATTATTGCATAATTAGGTACAATTTATAATTGCATAATATTTTATAACAGTAGGCAACAAAAAATCCAACTACGTGAAAATAAACCATTTCAAAACTTAACTAAAATAAGAGAGATTATATAAAAGATTATTTTAATACTTTAATCATAATATAACACTTTTTCTAAAAGTAAGATTAATTTCTATTTAATAAAAATTGTATAGTTTTGAATACCCCTAGTGTAAAATTTCTAATAAATATTCAAATTATTTAGAATTTCAATCTCTATAACAAATAAAAGTTACACTGAGATAATTTTTCAATGCAATATTTGGTAATAAAAATATAAATTTAATCATAAAATTTAGAAATTTTATATATTTTAAAACTGAGATAGGAATAATCTGACCTAACTTGATCTAGTCAACTTTTACATCTAGGTCTATGGCTAAAAATACTTGAAGCGGCTCAAAAATCCTTCTTAGTAATGATTTTAAAACCGATGATATAAACTACTGCGAAGAAAATTGTTTCAAACGAAATATTAATTATTTAACTAACCAAAATTCTGAAGCTGTACTTAAGCTAATAGAGATATCAAAATCTAT
>NW_021346709.1:0-219 GCF_001605985.2 Dendrobium catenatum | reverse complement strand
TTGGGTTGTAGGAAGGAGAGGGTGCAAGGTTTTCCTA
The DNA here is from genome assembly GCF_001605985.2 of Dendrobium catenatum. Classification (NCBI taxonomy): domain Eukaryota; kingdom Viridiplantae; phylum Streptophyta; class Magnoliopsida; order Asparagales; family Orchidaceae; genus Dendrobium; species Dendrobium catenatum. The sequence goes on along the minus strand of NW_021346709.1, from coordinate 182 downwards.
CAACTTATAGGAAAAGGAAATATATAATGCAACTTGTAGGTTGCAAATTAGAGAAATCCCTTTTGAATATTTGGTGTTCAAAAGAAAAAAGACCCATTCGCTTATTTTAGACCAAGTGAATAGTGGAGGTTTTCTACACTTTTGGTTTGGTAGAAGAAGGGAATGTGCAACTTAGAGGTTGC
>NW_021346708.1:0-507 GCF_001605985.2 Dendrobium catenatum | reverse complement strand
CATCCTAGCATCTTTAAGTAAAGAGTTAGTCTCTCCAGTATAAAAGTGGACATTAGAGTTGCAGAGAAAGTGATTGGCTATAGCCCATTCAAAATCAGGGTCAAAACACAGGGTATGAAGTTTATTTCTTATGGTGGAAAGCTTAGAATTGAAGTGATCTCGACGGGACATCGATTCACATATGAGGCAAGAGAAGTGAAGGAAGAATTAATTCTAAGGCTTGTGAAGAATTCAAACAATAGCTTAGAATTGAAGGAGATTTCGAGAGTAAGAATGAAACATAAATAGGTGTGAGAGAATAAGTCAAGTAATGGATATAAAAGGTGATTTGGGTTGATCGACCGAGAATCAGTAATGCTTGCCGTCTTGTAGCATTGTTAGGCGGCTTGATCATCTACCTCCATGAATCGAGGGTCCAAGGTTGCCCTCGAAGAACTTCCAGAAGGTTGATGTGAGCGATTCTCTCCTAGCATTTTTAGAGAATAGATCACTAAAAGAGGAGCATAA
>NW_021346707.1:0-5713 GCF_001605985.2 Dendrobium catenatum | reverse complement strand
ATCTTTTGGTTAGTTGCGATTGACTTCTCTAAAAATAGTCAAAGGAAGGAACTCTTTTTTTTTCAATCTCTATTTCCTAAAAGAGGGTATTCTACTTTTGATTTAAAATCTTTTCATCTTTTAAATTGGTTTTTGAAACAAAAATTTTTTTATCTCCCTACGTTTTATTTATCGCATAAGAATCTTTTGCAAGTCGTTGAATCTAACTCAAAATTTTCTTAATCAAGAAATTTGCTTTGTCACTAAGATGGGTTTTCCTTTGTTTTTTTAAGATTAAGAAAGGTAGCATATTTAAAAATTGGCCAATGATGCCAAAAATAAAAGATGCGCAAAGCGCCAAATTGAAAAATAATTAGAATACACAAAGTGTATCAAAAGATGTGCAGTGCGCCAACCAATTGTCAAGAGGCATAAAATGAGCCCACAAAAAGTTAATGCTTACCATTCTTGTACTTCTTAAAAAGCTTAAGAAAAACCCTTGATACTTTCAATACTTGACTTTGAAATATTGATTCTTGATTCAACAATTCGTGCATTTGATCTTCTATTAGATATATTTTATGGAAGGAGTTTTTGAAAAATGATTGTTTCTTTCTCTAATTTGTTTTATGATTTAGATATTAAATTAAAAAGTTTTTAAACCTTTTTAAAGAACTTCAGTTTGGATTATCGAATCTTGAATTTCTAACTTTTACTGGGCTATGTGTTGTCAATCCAATTCTACTAAAATTTTGATTAAAACTAAGAGGTAACTTTCTCATTTTAAGATTTTTTTACTAGGATTTAAAAGTTTCTTTTTGTTTTCTGTGCCTCTCTCTTTTTGATAATGTCAAAGGGGAGAATCCGTACTTGTATCCCTTGTTTCCTTTTCAAAAATTTAAAACTGCAAAAATATTTTTATCTCCCTTATTTTTTTAAAGCGGTATTGAAGTGAGGGGGGGATTTTTGAAAATTCAAAGAGAAATGGTTGCCATCATCAAAAAGGGGGAGATTATTACGGATCTATGGTTTATAGTTTTGATGATTGCAAACATTCCTTATTTTCCCACGATTACCTTTTATACTAATGTTTCAGGTCTACACGATCAGACTACTATTTGGAACCAGCTAAAGATTGGGTAGCCTAGGTCTATGTCAGTTTGTAATCTTTTTCCTTTCTTGAGTCTGTTGTATTTGGTGTGGCTATAACATAGTAGAAATTCTCTTGTTCCCTATATGATTTCTATTTTTGGTAACATCGTCCGGGACGATATAAATATAGGCCTAGACGATCTGTCCAAAATCAGAAACCCTAATTAGGGCATCCTCATTAAGGCAGCCGTCAACTGATCGGCCTGGACGATACTTCTATCGGCCAGGACGATATGTTCAATTAAGAAAGAATCAGCCGCCATGATCAGATTAGGCATTAAATCTTTTAGGAAATCGGCCAGGACGATACATCCATCATCCAGGACGATCTAACTCAATTATGCCTAAAATGATCTGGTATCTTTGGAAAGAATTAATGGCTGATTGATACGATCAGATCAGCCAGGACGATCGTGAGATCAGCCGGGACGATAGCCTGGACAATTGACATCGGCCAGACTCTATTCAGGGCGATGATCAGGACAATTGAACTAGTTTTAAACTAATCATCCCAAACGATCATGAGATCGGCCAGGACGATGTAACCAAGTTTCTTCTGATTGTCCCATATCATCCCGGGCTAATGAGCTTAATTTGTACTGATCGGCCAGGACGATATACCTATCGTCCTGGACGATAATATCGACAACTTGCAATAATGAGCTCATTTTGAGAGCTTATATTTAAGCTATGGCAAGGCACTTTGTAAGTGTATTTGGCAGCCATTGTAGCTTCGTTCTTGTGGGGAAACTTGAAGAGAGGGCTTGAAAGGGAGAGAGGAAAGGGTGGAGTTTGAGAGGGAGAAGATCCTGTGAGGGGGAGGAACTCAAGGGAGTGTGGTGGGGGATCCACACGGTTGCTCCGGCGAACTTGCACCTTAGTACCATCGGATTCAAGGCTTGTCTTGAGGTAAGTTCACCAAAGAAGAAGATCTCTTTGGTGTCAAAGGACCCGACGACTCCGCCGCACCTGGGAAGGTGGAAGTGATTTTGTAAGGGCTTCTCCGCCTAGCTGAGGGGGCTAAAGGAGAGTCACGATTTTAGTGCAATACTTGGAGGGTGCCTCCAAGGAGTGGACGTAGGTCAAGGTTTGACCGAACCACTATAAATCCGATGTATTCTTTTCTTATTATCGCTTCCGCATTTATTTTTCTTCCGCACTTTGTTTGTGGTGATTTTGGTTAGAGTTTTATCTTTGGTTTTAAAGTTTTCCAAATCACCTCTCTCTTTTAATTAGCTTGGGACTAAGTTCATAAGGGCTTAACATCCCTGACAAACTTTCAGGTGGTATCAGAGCACTTTCAAAAGAAATGCAAGAAAGATTTGATAAGTCAGAGCAGGATTCACTTAAGATTCAACAAACGGCTCGAGAGATTGTCGAGGGTTAAGAAAACATAGTCTAGTCCCAAGCCTCTCGAGTCAACACCAGTGATTCCTCCTTGACTAACAGAGGCATCTCCAGCAGCACCCACAGTTCCCCCTGTTCTTCCAACTCTGCCTCAGAAAAACATTAATCAGCTGATTGAGGACCAGGTAAAGGAGGCCTTAGCCTTTTCCCAAGGAACCGCATCTATTCCAAAGGGTAGACCCTACCCCGAAGAATATGATTCAGTTCCTTACCCAAAAGGCTTTGTGCCACCAACTTTTAAAATTTTCACTGGAATAGAAAACCCGAGACAGCATCTAGCCCACTTCAGAGCAAGTTGTTGCATTGCGGGAGGGTCGGATGCTCTATTATTTTGCCAATTTGTAAGTAGTCTGTCCGTCATCGCTTTTGAATGGTACACTGATCTGCCCAATGGTTCAGTAAAAACTTTTAGCGATCTAGAAAACTTTTCCTTAAAAGATTTTCTGGAGCGCAACAACGAACTACTGTGGGCAATCTTGTTGTTGTGAAATAAAAGCCGGGAGAGTCTCTGGTCGAGTATATCTTGAGGTGGCGAAACCTCTCGATGAAGTGTGAACCCCAGTTACAAGAGCAACATGTGGTGGAAATCCTCCTTAAGAATATCCACGGCTCTGTTGCTTTTCTCCTGAAGGGTTTCACCATTAAAACTTTTGAAAAACTTCTTAATAAGGCTAGCAATTTGCAGGAAGAGGCTCATAAGATGCCATTCCTATGAGAGCAGTCTGAAGACAAGAAGGGTCCCAGATTGGTTAAGAATTTTGAGAAAAAGGCAGTAGTGTCGGCAGTCGACAAAGGAAAAAGGCCAATGACTAGTCATCCCAATGTTCCTCCACCACCGCCACCACAGCCAGCTCAGAGACAGCCCTTTCAGGTCACTCCTCAGTACACCAGAGATCCTAACTTTATCCCTTTTAGAGAGAGATTGGTAAAACCATATCCATTTAAGAGGGAATCAATTAAGAAGATTTTCAGGAGTCTGTTGAAGAAACCAGACTTTCAGCTGCCAGAGGCCGGGAGGCCTGAAGATGAAAGTAAGAAAGATGATCCCAAGTATTGCCCATACCACCGGATGCTTAGTCACCCTTTTGAGGATTGTGTTGTATTCAAAGATTGGCTTGAGAGGAACTACACCCAAGGTAACATTATAATACCTAAGGAATACTTGGTCGATCCAGAGAAGGCTTCAATTAAAACCATTTCAGGTAACCCTCTTAACTCTCCTTATTTTGTTGAAGATGGTGGGGACATTGCTTTGTCCCGGACACTTAAAAAGTTGATTAACAAGTCTTTTCGTCTTTCTCAACAGCTGACTACGATAGCCCAGGCCCCGGTGTGGAAGGTTGACCTGGACGCTTCGCAGGAGGATGTTGAGCCACTTTCCTCTCCAGTAGTCACAGGAACTACTGTTAAATGCTTAAAAGAAAAGGAAGTTGATTTTGTAGAGAGGAAGTGTGTAGATGAGAGATGTATTAGGATGGCGTATGGGGGTGTTAAAATCCTCTACTCTCTTTTATTATCTGACTTTTACTTTGCCCCATCAAAGGCGAAGGGTCAGAAGATGAATAAAAAACATTCTTCTGCTTCTATCTTGATGATTAACCATGGAAATGAAATTCAAATTGATGACTCTCTTATTTTAAATGAAAATTCTAGTGAAGAAAGCCTTAATATCAAAGAGATTGACATTCCCGAATCAGCTAATTAAGAAGAGGTCGAATGTGAAGCTTTATCAGAAAGTGATTTCCCTCAAATCAATTTTTAAGGAAATCCTATCTTGATAGAACTTTCAGATTCTGACTCTTTTTTGAGAAGTGATGATCCAACGCTTATGGTGTGTGTAGACACTGCCCTAGTTTGCCCTCCCGAAGATATCGAGTAGGTGCAACTCCATGGCGGTAAAGTCTTACCCCCTAGGCTTCCCCCTCAGGAGAAAGGCAAGCAAATTCCCTTCGAAGATCTAAATCAAAATTTCTCTCAGCAACCAGACTTTTCTTTAATTCCTTCGGGTTTTGAGTCCGTCGTTCCCAAGGTTGATTACAATGTTTTAGCCCACCTTAGGAAGTTGCCAGCAAAATTAAGTATTTATGATGCCCTCATTCTCTCCAAAGAAATGAGGAAGTCTTTAATTAAAGCACTTCTCAACCCCGAGATTTGTTTAACCCAGTTGGCTGCAACTTCAAAAGGTGAGGCATTCTACTTCAAAGAGGTTCCTGAAGTTACCTTTTCAGATGAAGATTTGCTCTTGAAAACTGCCGACCATAATCGTCCCCTTTACAATACTGTAGAAGTGGGAAATTTTAAGTTATCAAGAGTCCTCGTTGATCCGGGTTCATCGGTCAACATAATGAACATAAAAACCCTCGCATACCTCAGAGTTGATACTAGCAAGCTCTCAACCGCATGGTTGGTGCTTCGTGGGTTCAATGAAAAGGGCGAGAGGGCTTTAGGTTCAATCACCTTGCTCTTAAAAATATGAGACTTGAAAACTGAAGCTAAGTTTCATATAATTGATTCGGTGACGTCCTTTAATGCCCTTTTAGGTAGACCTTGGATTCATGAATATAGAATGGTTCCATCTACCCTTCACCAATGCATCAAGTACCAATGAGATGGCATTGAACACGTGATTAAGGGTGATCTAAAACCATTTTCTATTCAAGAAATCGGGATCTACGAAGATGCTACATATTTTGTTCCAAAAGGGTCCTCGTCCCGCTCTAAATTAGAGATCAAAATTGAGGAGAAGTTGGTTGGACCAAAGTCCAATCAAGAGAAAGAAAAAGAAAAATTTGTTGATCAAGAAATGATACAATTAAGTAGTGAAGACGACTCTGACATCGTTGTCCTTAGGCCTCAAAACCCATTACCTCAAAGAGGTGGGATGATGGCCTTAAGGGCACGAGGTCGAGGCCGTGCTTCATCAGAGAGGAGAACAACATCTGTTTATATTGATTTGGAATCAGATTCTAATATTGAGTCCAAGGACCAAGGTGCTGCCTTCTCCCTCAATTAAAAAAATACAAATACTTCTCCAAAATTTGATCTCACCTTAGAGGAGGACAGTGGCATTGAGGAAAAAATTGTAAAGGTGAAAAGTGACGAGCCTGAATTGACAATGTACAAAAAGCTCAGTAGAAGAATTGAGGCCCTTTCTCTGACCCCACTGTCAGCTGGC
>NW_021346706.1:0-591 GCF_001605985.2 Dendrobium catenatum | reverse complement strand
AGAAAATTGGTTACATCGTCCTGGCCGATCTCACGATTATCTCAGACGATTAGTTTAAAATCGATTTCAATCATCCTGATCATCGCCCTGAATAGATTCTGGCCGATGTAAATCATCCAGGAAATCATTTTGGCCGATCCTATGATCATCCCAGATGATGTGATCGAATCAATCAACCATTAATACTTTCCAAAGATACAAGATCAATTTAGGCATAATTGAATTAAATCAACCCAGACGATGTGTATATCGTCCTAGCCGATTTCGTAAAAAAATGAATACCTAATCTGATCATGGCTGCTGATACTTTCTGAATTGAGCTTATCGTCCTAGCCGATACAAGTATCATCCAGATCGATTAACATATGACGGTTGCCTTAATGAGGATGCCCTAATTAAGGTTTTGGTTTTTGGACAGATCATCCAGGACGATATAAATATCGTCCCGGACGACGTTATCAAAAATAGAAATCTTTAGAGAATAATAGAAAATCCTCCAAGTTACAAATCATCAGGTGCCATACCAAACACAACAGACTCAAGAAAGGAAAAAGTGTACAAACTGACTCAGACCTTGTCTACCCAATCTTG
>NW_021346705.1:0-271 GCF_001605985.2 Dendrobium catenatum | reverse complement strand
AATACCTAGTAATACCGAGCAAATACCGAGTTTTTTGGCGAGATTTTGCCTCCGACTGGATGTTCCTCTATATCCTTACACCGGACCAAATAAAAGTTCATGTTTTGCTGAGGAGAATCAAGTGCAGTCATATTTGTGATATGAAGTAGCATTTAGTCGTGTCACACGAGCGAATGGATAATGTGACACATTATGATTGATCTCTGGACGACATTCGACGTTCGCACATAATAATTTTTCCTAAAAATCATCTTATTTCTATCCTCTCTCA
>NW_021346704.1:0-1952 GCF_001605985.2 Dendrobium catenatum | reverse complement strand
CACTTCACATTTCATATTTACACACAATATTTTCTTAACACACTGTACACATTTCTTTCCACTACACATTTCACTTCCATAACTCTTCCCAACTCATATACCCTTCACAAACACCTCAATTTTCAACCAATCATAAACCCTTCAACACACACACACACACTTTAATTTCACTACATACTCATGTACACTTCATTCACACACAAAACACTTCTCAATACAAATATAATTCACTTTTAACCCACAACTTCAAACTTCCAAACATACCCTTCTCATTTTTCTAACATACACTTTTCATTTCATTTTATTCACACACATAATTCACCTTTTTAAGATACATTTTACTACACTTCTTCTAAATATACTAATTTCCACACATTTCTCTTCACTACTCACATACATACTTCACTTTACATTTCTAAAGTCCAAGCACTTATCAACACACATTTTTACTTTCCAAAAATATACATTTATTCCACTTTTCAAACTTAAACACAACACAACCTCGCAAAAATCTATAAAAAAGAACTTTCTAAACTCATGCATCTCTTGGGAGAGTGAATGGAACAAAACATAGATATGCTTTCTCACTAACTCTTTATTTAATCAAATCTCATCTCATTCCTTAATAGATAATAACACAAGCACATTTTATTCATTTGATATATGACGCTACAATTTATTCTAATCTATGCATAGAGTTTTAAACCATACATTTCATGGTACAAAGCATAATAAACATAGTATTATGTAGATTTTACACACAAAGAACTTAATTTCAAATGACATGGGTCTTTCTATAAACCCATTCAATGATTTATGAGGCTATATAGTTAATTCTTGAAGAAAAAGTATCCACAATACTTAACTCAAACAAATGCAAAAATTTAAGAATAAAATGAAGGAATGTTTGCTAAATAACCTATTTTGGTAGACTAACTATCCAACAAGATTATTCATAAAAGAAAGAACAATGAGAGGAAGAAGAGTGGAAGAAGAATCATGGAGAAGATAAAGCTAACAACTTTTTCTTTCCTTTGGCCGAGCAAATCAGAAAATGATGGAGGCACGGACAAGGCTAGAGAAGAGAATTAAAGTCAGGTCCCTTGCGCACGAGAGAAAGGGAAGAAGACGAGGGCTTCAGCCCTTGGCGTCGCAGGAAGCAGAGGAGGCAATGGGATAGAGGGGCGAACGGATACCTGGGTGTTCGGTTCTTGCAAATCCAGAGAGCGACGGAGAGGAAGAGGGAGTCTCGTTCGCGAATTGTAGAGAGAGCGAGCAGGTTGATTTCGCGAAAGGATTGAGAAAGCTTCGTGTAAATCTAGAGAGGGGCGACGGCTTGGGACTTCTCACGCGACCAAGGGAGGAGGCCGACTGGACTTCTCATGCAAACTGAGAGGGAGATAGGTGCTGTTCTTCGTGCGAACTGCAGGGGAGAGGGCTTCGTGAACTGTAGTGAGGGAGGCTGGAGTTCGTGGGAGTTGTTCTATGCGTGAGAATTGCAATCCATGGATGACCTGGGGATTTTGGAACTGTATAGAGAAGAGCCAATGGGTGAATGCCGAACTGCCTTGGGGCTGTGCCTGGGGACTTCGGAACTGCACTTCTCACGTGAGAGAAATCCAGAGAGGAGGCTTGCCAATGGGGTCTTGGCTTTTGCAAACAGGAGTAGGAGAGGAGTTCGTAAACTGTAAGAGAGTGGGAGGGGAGGTTGCGAAATGCTGAGAGAAGACGGATCATGGGGAGTTGGTTAGACCGGCCAAGCTATTTACTCAGATCAAATGAAAACTTCCCAAATAATCCTATGACTTATATTTAGGAAGATTATTATCTTATCTTTATTCATTATTCAAATTTAAAGGTATGGATTAGGGCTTGATTAGAGTCATCTATATTAAATCGAACTCGAATTGAGTCAATTAAACTTGATATTGTGTCTCATTTGGAGTTGAATT
>NW_021346703.1:0-330 GCF_001605985.2 Dendrobium catenatum | reverse complement strand
GATCACATAGCTAAGAGACATTGAGTTAGTAGATATAATTTGTAGTCATCTTTGGCATTATTGCTTACATCCCTACTCCTGTTTTGTATGGTACTAGAAGTTTGGAGGATTCTCCATTCCATTGAGAATTGTCTCCATGGGATATGCCTCTCCAAAATTCTTTCACATATTTGACTGCTCACTTCTCCATTTCAAAAAAAGTGGTTTACAATAAAAAACTTTGTTGGAAAGAATAAAGATAAATATAGTGATGCTTGCAGTGTTGAAAATTACTTATGATTGTCACTTTGAGCTTCTATATATATAGAGTTTGAAATTAGGAGGAAGGGT
>NW_021346702.1:0-374 GCF_001605985.2 Dendrobium catenatum | reverse complement strand
TATTTGAATTAAGGTTTTTATTTTAGTTAAATAATTAATAATCACTTAATTTTAAGATTTAATACTCCATTGAATTAATTCTTGGCGTTGTGCAACTAGGCTCGAGGGACCAGGCCTCCTTAAGACACATCCCACGGCTCGGAGTAGTCTATCCAAAAAATTTTATCTCTTGAGTAGTTGTTCTGTATTAGAATTTTTGTTTAAAGGTTTTATTAATCAAATTAGAATTTTTTGGATTTTTTATAAATTATTAAATTTTTTTAGAACTATTAGAATTATTTTGATGACATTAATTAATGATCCAAAAGTTAACTTTTTAAATTAAAGTTAATTTTGAAAGTTTCATATTTTTAAAATATATTAAGCCTTAGGAT
>NW_021346701.1:0-2715 GCF_001605985.2 Dendrobium catenatum | reverse complement strand
CAGACTATCCATCAATATATGTTGAATGTAAAAACATATTGTAATTTTATATATGATGAGTTCTTTCTCTAGAATGTATAATCTCTTAACATTATAAAAGATAAACATTTTAAAAAATTAGGAGAGTAAGACCCTATTTCTTATGGATAAACATTTTAAAAATTATAAGATCAGAGAGTAAGACCCTACTTCTTACAGAGCAAAAAATTTAAAATTAAAATTTCTCTATATCATAAATATTTTAACATCTATTACAGCACACTGCTAAATTAATACAAAGCAGAATATTATATCTTATAATCTACAAAAAATTATAATAAGATAATGCAATAAATAAATACACTGATTTTATTTTATAACATCAAATAATATTAATTATTATAAATACAGTGCTTTTATGAATACATGAGTTATAATGTTAAAATAATTTTTTACGAAAAAATCGCTTTTACTTTACTCTGGGTCTACCTAACCAAACAAAGGAAACATTTTTCTTGCATTTATTTTGCAAATAATCAAATAGTCTCAAAGTATTTGGAATGCACTATATTTACTTTACATTGCATTTTCTTTTCAGGCAACCAAACAGCCCCTTAGTACATCTAACAAACCAAATTTAATAGAAGTATTATTCCCACTCGAGTGCACGGTGCTTCGTGCATGCGTGAAAGAAGTAAATACACTGATTTTCTTTTTCAGGCAACTGTCGTCGGACGTCCATCCAGTCGTTGCCGTTGTTGTACCTTAGCCCAACCACTGCTGTTGGACTTCTCTGGACCATCGTTGTCAGACATATGTCTGGCCTCCAACGACGGGTCTCTACCCGACCTTCATTGCCCGCCGACTACGTTCTTTCTTACCACCGCCGCCTACCGTCTTTCCTACCACTGTCGCCCGTATAATCCTTCAACCGCAGTCACCCATATATAATTCTTCTAACCTTCGTCATCCACCGACTATGATCTTTCGACCTCTATCGTCCTATTATGATCCTTCCGACCTTCGTCGGCCACCAATTACAATTCTTCCAACCTTCATCGTCCATCATCTATGGTTCTTACAACCACTGTTACTCGATTACGGTCCTTCGGCCTCAATGGCCCAACTATGATTTTTTTGACCCCCGTCGCCTGCCTACTATATCCCTAATATTATAATAAAGTTATAATAAAGTTATCATAATATTACAAATATTAACATTAATATTAATGTTCTTAAAAAGTTATTATAACTTTATAGATATTTATATAAATATTTATAACTGTATTCAACGTTCAATTTTGATAAGGATTGGCCTTGAGCCGAATGTCAAAACTGATATCATAATTATATATTTATATAAAATAGTTATTCAGAATGATATTACAAAACATTAATTCATATATATATTAATTGATATTAATATCAAACTTTTAACTTATACTACCATTTATTGATCATTTATTATTATTTCTTTTTAATCTAGAAATTTCCTCTCCAAACCTCATTTCAGAAGCTATAAATACCCCCTTAGGGGTTAAGGAGAAAGCACTACTTCTCTTAACCGGTTCGGACTCGCAAAAGTTTAGACTTTTGGCGGTGGCGATTAAGACCTGGTACTCTTACGCAGGTTCCAGTTTACTCCTAGTGGGAGAAAAAACTGTCCGGCAAGAGTTTAAATACCATAAGCGGCGATCAAAGCCCAATACTCTTATGCAGGCTCCAGTTTATTCTTATTGGGGAAAAACTGTCCGGCAAGAGTTTAAATACTAGTGACGACGATCAAAGCCTGGTACTCTTACGCAGGCTCCAGTTCACTCCGAGTGGGGGAAAAACTATCCGGCAAGAGTCTAAATATTGGAGGCGGAGGCGATCAAGACCCGGTACTCTTATGCAGGCTCCAGTTCACTCCCATTGGGGAAAAGACTGTCCGGTAAGAGTGTAAATATCGGAGGCGGAGGCGATCAAAACCCGGTACTGTTACGCAGGCTCCAGTTCACTCCCATTGAGGGAAAGACTGTCCGGCAAGAGTCTAAATACCGGAGGCATAGGCGATTAAGATCCGGCGGCTACAACTTTCCCCTGTTCAGCCCTAGGGACCCTCACTGAGTAAGAGGAAGGTGTGAGGTTAGAGGTCAGGCGGAAGGCCGACGTCACTAGGAGGTTGGGCATAAGACTGACATCACTTGGAGGTTGGGTAGAAGGCCGACGTTACTTGGAGGTCGAGTAGAAGACCGGTGTCACTTGGAGGCCAGGTAGACGGCCAACGATACTTGAAAGTCGAGTGCAAGACCAACATCACATGAAGGCCATATGGAGGCCGGGCAGAAGGCCGACATCACTTGGAAGGCCGACATCACTTGGAGGTCAGACAGAAGACCGGTGACACTTGGAGGCCAGGTAGAAGGCTAACGATACTTGAAAGTCAGGTGCAAGATCGAAATCACATGGAGGCTACATGGAGGCCAGGCATAAGGACGACGTCACTTGGAGATCAGACAGAAGACTAGTGACACTTGGAGGCTAGATAGAAAGTCAGCGTCACTCTAAAGTCGGGTGCAAGACTATTGTCACATGGAGGCCGGGCAGAAGGCCGTCATCACTCTGAAGTTGGGTGCAAGACCGACATCACATGGAGGCCGGGTAAAAGGCCGACGTCACTTAGAGGCCGGGTAGAAGGACGACGATAAGGACGACGATATTTGGAAGTCAAGTAGAAGACCGACATCACTTGGA
>NW_021346700.1:0-243 GCF_001605985.2 Dendrobium catenatum | reverse complement strand
ATTAAAAGGTAATTTTTCATTAGAATTAAATTAATTTTCAAATTAAGTTCCAATAAAGGGGATATTAATTTTATTAGATTAATAATTCAATTATAAAGAATTTCATATATTATTTATAATTTTTGGATTTAATTTGAATTTATTAGATTTGTTTTGAAAATTTTGAGGTTTAATTAAAGTGGTAAATTAGGGTTAATTAATTAAGTGACTTAAAGGGTCCTTAAAATTTCTATAAAATTCTTG
>NW_021346699.1:0-204 GCF_001605985.2 Dendrobium catenatum | reverse complement strand
TGCTTTTATTTTCCCACCCAAATATACTTGCTAGGATATTTATTTAGCCGACCATAGGTTAGTTCACTAACGAAGCTTTAGCCTTTCCCCCCTTGTCATGAAACCTAGAGACCCTTATGGTCATTTTAGGCCTATAGTGTAGGTCAGCTATATGTGTCATATGCATAATTTTTCCTACACGAAGTGAGCACTGCTAGGATGGTT
>NW_021346698.1:0-238 GCF_001605985.2 Dendrobium catenatum | reverse complement strand
TGATTTGCTTATAACATCAGTCTGATCGTCCTGGCCGATCTCCACATCGTCCAGGACGATATGACCAATTTTCAATCGTCTAGGACGATTTTCCAGGACGATAATTAATTTGTCAAAAACCCTTGCTCTCGGGATTTTGCCATGCACTGATCGTCCCAGGACGATCCAAAATCGGCCTGGACTAGACCTGTCAAAAACGGGTCAGGGGTCGGGTTCGGGTCCAACCCGAAATTGACCC
>NW_021346697.1:0-222 GCF_001605985.2 Dendrobium catenatum | reverse complement strand
CTTGTAACCACTAGTATAAATAGGGATGATGTATTGTCGAAATGGTAAGAGAAAAAAATATATTCTTCTACTTCCATCAATATCTCTTCATATCTTCAATTCTCCAACAAGGAAAGCCGTCAGACATTGTTTGGAACGACTTATTACTTCTTAAAACATCTTCCTAATATAAAAATTAAAAATTTTGAACTAAAAAGCTACTTTAAGAAGCAATAAGGAAGC
>NW_021346696.1:0-287 GCF_001605985.2 Dendrobium catenatum | reverse complement strand
CTCAAGGCCTTCTCAGGTCAAGGCAGCACCCAAAGGTATTCAAAAATGTTGAACAAGAGCTCTTAAATAGAAGAACTTCAAAGAAGCTCATTAATTACAAGTTGTCGACTTTATCGTCCAGGTCGATATGGACATCGGCCAAGCCGATCAGTACAAATCTCAGAAGATTTGCCAGAGCATCACCCTAAATGCACTCCTGGACGATTGAAAAATTAGCTTGATCGTCCAGGCCGATCTAACGATCGTCCTTGCCGATCTAACGATCGTCCTAGCCGATTAGTTCAAAT
>NW_021346695.1:0-1028 GCF_001605985.2 Dendrobium catenatum | reverse complement strand
TGGCCTTATTTTGATGTACATCTTATATAGTACATTACATGGTGAGAATACAAAGTCACTGTTGACGTATTCACTTTGTTGGAAGGACTGTAGTCGGTGGGTGACGTAAGTCAGGAGGACCGTAGTCATCTGGTGACGGAGGTCGAAATGACTGTAGTTAGCGAGCGACATAAGTCAGGAGAACTGTAGTCGGCTAGCGACGGAGGTTGAAAGGACCGTTGTCGATGGGTGACGGAGATTGGGAGGATCTTTGTCTTGCGACGGAGGTTGGAAGGATTGTGTCTGACAATGAAGGTCAGAAGGACGGCATCAGGTAGAAGTCCAACAATGGAAAGAAATCCATCTTCGGATATACGTCTAGCGAAAGTCCGATAACCGGTGGAAGTCCGACGTCAGGTAGAAACTTGGCGAAAAGTGAAGGTCTGACGTCGAGTAGAAGTCCGACGTCTGTTGGTGGCCGAGGAGAACTCCGGCATCATTTGAGCGGAGTTTCGGTATCAGAAGGGAACTCTGTCGTTAATTGGGAAGAATTTCAGAAATCCGTGGAACTTGGACAGAATTTTGGAGTTCCGTGGAAGTCGGGCAGAATTCCGGCATTTCTCCTGAATATTCGGCAGAATCCCGGCGTGTTCGGGCGGAGGGAAGAACTCCGGCGGTGGTCGAGGAGGAGTTGATTCTCCTTCCCCTTCTCTTCTTCTTCTCTTTTTTGCTTGGGTCCCCTCTTATGAGAAATGAGGGGTCTATTTATATTTTTTCTGGAGTGGCATGACCCGTAAATAGGTGTGAGATCAGGGGCAAATAGGAAGTGGTTGAATGGACGGCTGATATTGAATCCCTTGATCGTGCACCATTCGTCAGACATTTGAGGTCTTAATAATGTCAGAATTTGATGATCTTGGGCTCGTTGGATTCGTCTCGTCGAGCCGCTCGATTCAACTATAAGCTCGTCAAAATCGGAGACCGTTTGGTAACTCAAATTGTGGTACGAACTTTCCAGCAGCACTTTGGGTGCTCGATTTGGGCTCATT
>NW_021346694.1:0-241 GCF_001605985.2 Dendrobium catenatum | reverse complement strand
GTAATGTCCACCCTTTTTTATTTTAATCCATAATTATTTGAGTATCACATGTGCTCAATCATGCTTTTGTATACTAATAATCGTTTTTTATGTGTGTTTATTTTTTAATTAGAAGGGTATAATTAGGATTAGTATTTTTAATTTGTAAACTCTTTCATGATTTTATTATTACCTTAAAATTATTAACATAAATGTAATTTTCTTTTCTATTTAAATAAAACATATACAAATTTTAAAATTT
>NW_021346693.1:0-221 GCF_001605985.2 Dendrobium catenatum | reverse complement strand
TGACGGTCGACATCCTGGAGAGCCTTCCAGGAGATCCCGTCATTCTCCTACTTCAGCTAGAGAAGAAGTTCATTTCGATCGCAGTCCACGGATCGAAGAAGTACTCATTCCAAGCCAAGAACCTGAAATTCAGTGGCGCCGTCGCTCAGAAATTCAGGTACAAAAAGATGAAGAAGACTATGACAATGATGACACTATGGAGATCGAGGTGGTTCGTATGG
>NW_021346692.1:0-486 GCF_001605985.2 Dendrobium catenatum | reverse complement strand
TGGTCAACCAGGTTGGCCCAAGGTTTGGGTTTGAGTTTAACAAGTTGGGTTTGATATTTGAAATTTATTGAAAATGGTTTCAAAGATTTTGGAATTTATTTGAGTTAAAATGGGCACTTGAAATCCTATAAGGGTATTTTAGTCAATTTTGACCCATTGGTCAACTAGGGTCAAAAATGGGTTTAAAAAAAATGTAGTTTACTGCTCAGTGGGTTAAAATCAAGAGTCTGGAAGTGATTGGGGGCTTTGATAAGGGCCCCAAGATCAAAATCTCAAAGGGGTTAGGTTCAGTGGCATAGGCTGTAAATATTTGAAGGTTTTACAGTCTTTGGATTTTAATTCAGATTCTGGAGTTAGAGACCTCAGAATGAGCTCAAAATTGGAGGATAACCTCTAGAGACATGTCTTATCACTTTGTAAGTGATAGACCCTGAATCAGAGGCCATTTTACTGGGTTTTGAAATGTTTAAAAAATCTCTGAAAAGG
>NW_021346691.1:0-323 GCF_001605985.2 Dendrobium catenatum | reverse complement strand
ACCTCCTCACCTCCGCGTCTTCTCCAACACCGGCGTCGAGCTCATCATCGGCTTCCCCGACCGCTGCAACCACGAAATGCGCGGCCCCAATGAAGCCCTAATTTGGATCCGGACCAACACCATTACCATTGGCAATGAGGTCCTCACCAGCAATAACGCATCCATCTATCAATCCCTCCTCTCCGCCATGGAATCCCTCCACTGTACTCTCTTTACACTAAGACTTGACCGCCTGATCTCCGTTACGAACGCACATTCTGCCGCCATCTTCGCCTCCTCTTAGGTCTTACCCTCTTCCTTCGGCGCATCTCTCTCTGATCATC
>NW_021346690.1:0-235 GCF_001605985.2 Dendrobium catenatum | reverse complement strand
GCTTTTAACCTTATGAGATTTTTGGAGAATTTATTCCTTCTTAATTTTATGCCTTCTTTGATTTTCAAAGAAGCAAAGAAACTTAGGCATATTGAGATTGTTAGCTTTCTAATACTTTTAATTAATTAAAGAAACTTGTATTTTTCTAGTGATAACCCCATTTACTTCAGCTTCCCATTATTAAGGCAATCTAATAGGCATTCCTGTTAGGTGATTATGTCCACAACTAGCTTGC
>NW_021346689.1:0-202 GCF_001605985.2 Dendrobium catenatum | reverse complement strand
TGTGTGTGAGAGAGAGAGAGAGAGAGGAGAGAGAGTGAGTAAGTGATTTAGGGGAGAGAGAGAGAGAGAAGGAGAGAGACAGAGAGATAGATGGAGAGAGAGAGAGAGTGAGAGAGTGACAGACAGAGATAGAGACAGAGACAGAGATAGAGAGAGTGAGGGGGAAGAGAGAGAGAGAGGGAGAGAGAAGAGGGAGTGAGCA
>NW_021346688.1:0-261 GCF_001605985.2 Dendrobium catenatum | reverse complement strand
AAAGAAGTTGAAGTAACTACTCATCATAAGCATGTTGATATTTATGTTATTTATCTGATCACGTATAAATTCCATATCTTGATTGTATTGAATATCCTGCTGCTTTAAATGAGTTTCAATTTGATCAAACCTTTGATCAAAATGAGCCTCTAAATTGTTAAATCTTTAAACCAAATTCTGATAATTTGGTTCAGTAGCAAATATAGGTTCAGCTTCTTCTTCTGTTTCACTCATAACAACATGAGTTTTTCTAGGCTCTTC
>NW_021346687.1:0-252 GCF_001605985.2 Dendrobium catenatum | reverse complement strand
TTATCTATAATTAATTATTTTAATTAATTATAATAACTTATAATTAATAAAATGGATGAAATACAAATCCTCTTTTACGTTGATATGTGTGTCGAGCCGGCAAACTGCTTATACACATTTTTCCCTAGTGTGGTGGGAAGGGAACCCAGCGCGACACCTAAAATCTTGTTCTTGACATTCGTGTTGCGCCGGCAAATAACCCATGCATGCTTTTCTCTAGCGTGCTGGGAAGGAAACCTTGTGTGTCACCTA
>NW_021346686.1:0-243 GCF_001605985.2 Dendrobium catenatum | reverse complement strand
AAACCCATACCTGCAAATTAGACATCAAGCCAATCTCCCTAGGGATTTCCCCTGTAAACAAATTACTCCTCAAATTAACAAACTGCAGATTCGAACAACGAACAATACTAGGCGGAATTTCGCCGGCGAGACGATTCAAGTACAGGGTTAGATTCATGAGATTGGAAAGTCGGTCAATCTCGGCCGGAATAGCGCCAATGAGATTATTATCGACAAGCTCAAGCGATTCGAGGAAGGTAAGAT
>NW_021346685.1:0-8090 GCF_001605985.2 Dendrobium catenatum | reverse complement strand
ATTTAAGGGCTATGTGGTTCGACCATCAATTTTTTAATGAGTTGATGCTGATTTTCTTTAAATCCGACGGATTCCATCGCCCAATTCAATCAAATTTATGTATAGAAATTATTAGATGCGGACATTGGACGGAGAGAACTGTCCGATTTTCTCTCTGTCTAGAGTAAAAGCATAGTCAAAGCACAACTGCTACAGTAAAAACACTTTAACTGTGCTTTTATTGTAGACAGAAAGAAAATCGGACGATTTTCTCCGTCCGGTGCCCATACCTAATAAAAAGCCAAGAAATTATAAGGAGGGGACACCGGACGAAGAGAACCGTCTGATTTTTTCTCTGTCTACAGTAAAACAGAGTCAAAGCACAGTTGCTATAGTAACTGTGCTTTTACTATAGACTGAGAGAAAACTGGTTTTCTCCAACCGGTGCCCGCACCTAATAAAAAGCCATCCTAGCCATATTCACAAAATGCTTCACATCAATTTAATATTAAAAATATGAACGTTAAATTTTAAAAATGTTCTAATTTAAATTATATTTTATGATGTTCTTCAAGGCTGATTCAAAGCATTATCAACCATTCTTTTCCAATAACTGTTCTTTTTTTTAGAACACTGGTAATTAGTCTGGAAATTAAAACATCCTGCTGATCGAATTCTTCCGTTTGCTGTGTTATTCATAAAGAGAGGCTTAGACAGCAACGTACTTTCAGAACTTATCTCCTCTTCGTATAGATGATGCTGAAGCTTTATGCAGTCTATTTTGGTTATATTATCCTCTTGGTGATGCTATAGCTCTATATGTAGCTTTATTTTCACAGTTTAAACGTAGAAAAGAGAGAGTTTTAGCCACCTGATAAGCTGCAGTGGCAGCTCCGAAGACAAAGTCTGGTGGAAAAGTTCGTCTTCCTATGCGTGGTTGCGTTGCAGGAACATCATCTTCTATGGTAAGGACCCCGCCATTGCTCACCTTACTGTTCTGTGCTTCAGCACATACAACAAAACTTCTGTTCGCAGCTCGGCTAAGAGGTGGAACACAGAGAGCCTTTCTTTTAAAGGAAGAGGCCGCTATCTCTTTGTTTTCAAGAAGTCTATGAGCTTTCAGGGTTTGATCATGGCCTGTGATAATGGTTGCAGCGGGAATGTTAATTAGAGAAAAAGCCATGGGAGAGAAAGAGAGAGAGAGCGAGGATGGTCTTCTATCAAGGCGGATTTCATGGCCTTTTATAGGAGAGCAGAAGCCCGCTATAGCGCTGCTCTACTCTACTATAGAACTGCATTAAATTAAGTGAGATTTATCTTCACAATTTTTTATTTTTGTTTATGCGTTTTCCATTAAATTTCCGTAATTTTAAGGATACAATATTTAAATATAATAATATAATATATTATTATATATATATATATATTTATATTATTATAATTGTTAAGTTAAATAAATTTTAAAAGTTTTACTAATAAATATTGCACTTCTATTATGATTTATAAGGGGTTGACTTCAAAAAATCAAATTTATAGTGCAGATCAACTATTATTCTTTAGAAAGAAGTTATTTTTAATATATTTTATATTAATATTTTATAATATTATTTTTGGTAAAACTTTAACTATATCTCAACAGAACCTTATAAATTTACACAACTTATTTCAGATTATATATGTTTTTTACAATAAAAAATTTTAAAAATCATCATAATAAAGGAGCTTGGTGAGTTAAGACTAGGATACCTCCGCTGACCTAAAGAGAGTCCATTCTCAGAAACTCTCCTGGTTTCGGCACCTTGATTGGCGCCCCACTGATAAAGGACGACTACAGGCTCGATGGGAATCGAGTATTGGATTTAGGGTTCCATGCTGCGTTCCACCGAACCAAGCTATAATAAATGGTGGGTTAAGTGCATTGTAATTAATACGTGTTCCAGCACAAACGCTTCTTATGGCTTGGCTTTCCATCGTGGAACGACGTATTCGCCCATTAATATAAAAAGAAAGAAAAGTGAGATTTAATATATTTGAAGGGCACTAGATGTAAAAGCATGATGCACATTGCACGTGAGTGCATGACATTTTCGTGGATCTTGATATTTATTTTATCTTAATATTTAAAATACAGATGCGTGGAACTGATTAAGTATTAGAGGTTTTAAGATAAATTCCCAGTCTTAAGAGTTTATCATAAAAAATTGAAATTATTTCACTTATCCATGAGGCAAATATGATCCGCAGGACAAGGCCTTACTGGTCGTTTGCAAAAAGTTTCATGCCTTTATTTGGCGGACATTTGTTAACTCTTTGGTTTTTTTTTAAAATAATTTTTTAATATAATTTATTAAAAGAAATTTAAGAAAGGCAAGAAGAAAAAATTATCCCTAAATGAATTTTTAAATTGTTTATAATGACATGTTCTTTAAAATAGTTCTTTAGTACAAAAAATCAAATTGTTTAGAAGCCCTGTCAGAAAATCTTTAGCTATTAAGGCTTTTGCTGGTTATACAGTACTCTGCATTGATACTTGTCGGGACCTTTTTTCTCTGCTTTTGAACAGCTTTTTAAGTTAAAATTTTTATTTATATGTTAAAACTCGTTTTAGAAAGCAATAAAAAAGACCTACTCAAACAACAGCCTGGTCGGGTTTTTTACTGCTGCTTTGAACATAGTTTCTAGTACGAAAAATAAATAATTTTTACTATTAAAAAAGCTGCTTCAGAAAACAGCTAAAAAAATCATCCCAAAGAAACCTAAGACACGAATATAAGAAAATTTGATTTCTTGGCAAACTTAAACGTGCAGGGATATATAATAACCACGCAATTGCAGAACATCAACACAAGAAAACCATTAATGGTTCTTATTTAAGTTATGCATTCGCACAGTTGCTTTTCAAAGGCATGTGCATGTAAGAGATAATTCATCTCACGTTCTTCTTGAGTAGAAGATCATAATTAAAATACCGCAGTCTTGCTGTTGATAGTATAGATATTTTTCTTACTGACTATCTTCAAAGAAATTTTTTAGTATATAATTTTTAATTCATTCAAAAGGTTTTGTGACTAAAAAAATTATTCTTCTAACTTACGTTAAGATAAGAGTATCCTAAAGCAAAGCCTGGACAGGCTTTACTTTATTTGATTTTAAAGCAACTTTATAGCTATAAAAATAATATTTTTATACTAAAAATTAGGTTTAACAAACAGTAAAATAAATCATCCAAAAAAGCCTGAGTTTCTTTTTGAAATAATCTTGCATATGATGTTTTCATCAATGAATTTTATGTTCAGATTTTAAAAATCAGGTTATAGATGTTTTTTTTTTTTTTTTTTTTTTTTTTGTTTTTATAAGTACGTTTTGTCCTCAAAGCAAAGGAAACTAAAATTTTTTTTTTGGACATTGACTCATTTAAGGAAACTCAACATCTCACAACAACGCAGTACAATATCAGACTCGAACGCTGAACTTCTTAGTTGGAAGCCTAAGCTCTCAACCAATAGGGCCAAGAGAGTTGTGTAGATCATATATAGATGTTGTGTGTATGAAGTGAGATCA
Source organism: Dendrobium catenatum (assembly GCF_001605985.2). Lineage (NCBI taxonomy): Eukaryota > Viridiplantae > Streptophyta > Magnoliopsida > Asparagales > Orchidaceae > Dendrobium > Dendrobium catenatum. The sequence goes on along the minus strand of NW_021346685.1, from coordinate 4,550 downwards.
AGAAAGAAGAAACTCAAAACTTTGAAAGAAAGAAATTAATTAAGAAAATGTCCTACATTGAAATACTATTTGAATTTAATTTTTTTCATTTTTTTTGAAAATTATCTTTAAATTCTGGAGCTAGACTGTTACTTTAACAGCATGTGCAGCAGCATTTGAAGTTTTATTCTGCTGTCCTATTGGGTCAATATTTAAAAAAATTTTAAATCATGCTCACCTCTCATGGCGAGAGAAGAGAGGTAGGAGAGAGAAAAAAGAGGACATATACATATACTAGCGAAGTAACAAAAACCAAATGTTGAAGATAAAAAAAGATGGTAAGAGGAGAGAGTAGAGGAGGAGAGAAAGAAAGTGAAAAAAAAAATTCTCCAATGGTAACACGTTAATTTGTATGGAAAAAAATTATTTGACTGAATCCGTCGACCGGTTTCCTAAAAAAAATTGAATGGAATTTGCAGTGCATATGCTTCAAAGTGTATATTTATTTTCATAATACATATAAACATAAAATGATTAATTGCATAAACTAAAAAATAAAATCAATTGAGATGCAAGGTCTAAAATTGTAACACTGCAATGCTCTGGGCAAGTTCTCAAACTCCATTGTTTAGTAGATTGTAACTATATGGTCTTGCACTTAGGCACACATCTACTATGTTATTAAGTTTTAAAAATTGAATGCCTCAGACCTAAAAATAGTCCTGTAGCACTGTCTGTTTCTAGGTGATGACCAAAGAGGCAAATATGACACCTGCCATCATCTCTTGAAACTAATTTCTCCTTATCCCTTAGATTCATTCTTGCTCTTGAATTTGCTCTAATATTTACATATTTTTAATCTTTTTTTTTTTCAACAATAAAGAGTTATCAATAATTTTATCCCATTGTTATTACAAAATATACTGCTTTAAAAAGTGTTAATTGTTAATTGAATAGTTCTAGTGAGTGAAAACTCATCCAATCATAATTAGGATGGATAAGCCAAAATAGCAAATAAAAGTTGACAATATATGTGATAAATCGTAAAAAAGTTATAATCTTCTATACATAATTAAGATTAAAAAAAATAATTTACTTATGGCTATGGCAATAAATTCATGCTTGTGAGCACTTATTTGCTCCTCCTAATTGGCATCATTGTACTCTCGCCCCTTCCATAAACTTCAAACTTAGATCTCTTTCACGGGTTTTAGAATGGCCTTCATGAAGCTCAATTACTATAAGTGTATAAATGTCTATGTCCAGTTATGCTGGTGTATGAGTTGGGGCTTCTTCTTAGTACTGCAACAGTGTCGCTCGTAGTTGCAATATGTCTTCTCTCTGATTCTATCTCATAACATCCTCGTCCCTATGACATTATACTTCTATGAGTATTAAAATGAATTTTAAATTTTGAACTCAAGAGGTATTTGAGGTTTTAGAAATGCAATGTATCTTAAATTTATGGATTTAATTCGTTCATAATTGCAATATATATGATACTGCATTGCTTTTTTTTTTTTTTTTTTTTTTTCTTTCGGTCTATGATTCGATTCGAGTGGATCAAGCATGTTTAGTAATGACAATAATAAAAATTTTTTAGAATATTTCTTTCTAAAGATTATTAAAAGTATATTAAGTGTTTTTCTTTGGTTCGCTCATTGGAAAAAGAATCTTAAAGCCTTGGCGCCTTTGGGAAGTTTGTTTTTCCTGTTCACATGTTGTTAAATTATATTATGCAATTTTGTCAATTTTCACAGATAATACCTTTCATATGTCTTAAAGTTTGGATGAGAAGTTTGTTATACAGAATGCATCGACAGGTTGTTTTGCAGCACGGCAAGTTGCATGTCAAAGCTTGTTGTAAAAAGTAGTACAATGGGTTCATTGGCTTTTTACATGAAAAACAGGACGTTTGTGAACAGCATGGTTGATTGGTGCCATTAGAGAGAAAATATAAAAACGATTTAGAATTTTTTACTATAAGGTAATTAATGAGTCAATGAGTTTGAAACAACCTCTAGCTTGAGTTCAAGTTTCTATAAATGTACGGCTCAGCTCATACTTGTGGCTTGATAAATTTGATCTGGGACTGTTATTAGGGTCTCCATCCACTTAAAATATTGCTTCCAAGATCACTTAAATTTGTTTCAAAAAGTCATTTTAGAAAGCAATAAAAAAGCTGTCTCACACAAAACTTGCATCTCCTAATGCCAAATCGAAATAAAAATTGTCTCCATCATTGATTTGCCAGAACATATAGAGTTGTTTGTTGATGCATATGAAAATGCTCATTATCACATTGACAACATAGACATTTGATCTTATTTAGTTATATGATTTTATTTTTGTGAGAGTAAAAAATTGATTAACTCCTTAATCATATGACAAATAATAGACAAATAATGGTTACTATCTAAACTATTATGCATCAATGCACTATCACTAGTCATATATTATATATTAAATAAAATAATATAGCTAAAGTTATTAAAGGTAGTAAGCTATAAAAATTAATCTAACAACAAAACTTTGATACATTAGCAACAACAAAAGACTAACCTTAGCAACTGCCTACTTCTTTTGATCAATTATGATGTCACTACTTGCTCCAAACAAAATAAGCAAGGCAACAAGCTTCAAGTTGTGATTTCGAGCAACGAGAAGAAAGCAAATTGTAATTTTTTTTTTGTTAGCGAGAGAATAATATTAAACTTATAAAATCAAAGCACTAATTAATTGATCATAAGCTAAACTGCAAGGGAAAACCCACCATTACTTTCATACAAATAAGATTTCATTTGAGATAACTTTATTCCGCTATCTAAAATAATTTTTTAGTACAAAATTATTTTGTACTAGAAAAATTTTTTACTATTAAATTACTTATAAAAAAACACTAAGAAAATTATTCCAAGTGGCTTGTTTGGGATAACTTTCTTACTGTTTTTAATATAATTTTTTTATAAAAAAAATCTAAAATTACTTCAAACGAAGCCGAAAACTTAATCTGAGAGCTGCAGTTCCATGGAAAATTCAAATTGGAGAACATATCTCACCCATTTTCTAAGTAATGAAGAAATGGTTAAAATTTTAGACAAGGGTTATAATGAAGAGGAGCTTGTTTTCTTAAGTGATGAGAAAATAAATATGTAATCATACTTGTGGGGCTGATTACCACTAAGCCCGTCGAGGGATTAATTATTCCGTCAAACGCCTCCTCTACGAGAATGATAGCAGATAGATACTCCGTTCCCAACAATAAAAATTTCATGAGTACTCAAAATGCAATGCATCCATTCAATTTTTCATTTTTAAAAGGCATGAATGCAGAAGTCTTGTATCCAAACAACTCTCAATAGGAATACAAATCTGCACGTATAAAAAGCTTAGTTCTCCATTGTTCAACACAGTAAAGTTACTGGAGCTTTCACCATCATACAAATTGAGATCAAAATAGAGAGAATACTTGCAATTTGCAAAGAACTCAACACTTTTATGATCAAAGTAACATTACAAAGGACTCTCTCTACTATAAAAATACCTCCATAATTTTATGTTCATGGATAATGCACTCGCAAACTAAATATAGCCATGGAAAAACAGTTCTGGTATTAATCAGCACAGCAACCACCAATGTTTGCAGGTTTTTTTTTCCCTTAATCTATAAATGAAAATTTTGAGATTCTTCGGCAACTCAATTGACAGGAAAAAAATATAGCACCAAAGTTCTGCTAACAAGTTCACCAATTTGAAAGCTGAAATTGTTACAAGGCCAAATTAACCCTTCCTAAAAATAGGAAGCCAAACCAGCCCATATATGCCATATAAATATTTCTGTACAGGGGAATGAAAGTAATCAAAACATTTGATGGATACCCTATATAATAAATACATGATGAAGATCTTCCTCCTCCCTTTTCCCATATAATTGCTTTCTTATTCGCTTTTTCACCACAGGGTGGTGGCAATCTAGACAAATTTGCCAGTCATTGGGAACAAATAATGGGAGGTGGATGGAAGTTTGCTTTACAACAGAGAAAGAACATCGATCACCAGTCCGGTCGCCTGCCCTACCGGTGCTTTTCGCACATCTGACAAACGTTTAAAGATCTAGGGTTAGCATAGGTGCAGTGTTCACAAGACCAAAGATTTCCATCGTCCGTAGTACGGCCAGCGACTCTGGAGCTTGTCCCTGTTACCTTAACCTTCCCCATCTTGCTTCCCTTTCCCCCTACCAGATTCTTTGAGCTGGAACTCTTGCTACAAGTAGCCTGATTGCTTGAAGGTCCCACATCCTTCAGCCCAGTCTCTAATGCCCGAACAAGGTTTTCAAAATAGTTCCGGGTCACACTGTAAGAGAAATAGATTTTCATAAGGTCAGATCATTCAGCGAGATATTTAAGAGTTGTCACTTGTTGGCAGGGGCGGATCCAGTTTCTTTTTTCAGGGTGGGCAAATATTTTTTTTGTGGGAAATGGTCAAAAGATGCTTAGGATTGATAAAGTCAGAGCAAAAAAATTTTTGAGGGCGCCAAAATACACAAAATATCCTCTCTAAATTTTTTTTTT
>NW_021346684.1:0-2901 GCF_001605985.2 Dendrobium catenatum | reverse complement strand
CTAGATGTTAACATCACTTCTGAGTGGATTTTGATCTCCTAGTAGAAAGTCAGTCCATTTATTCTTTTAGCAACATAATTTCTCATTGAGAGCTTGCTTTCAGTTGTAAGAGCAATCTCTTTGAATGCATAAATATTGCTTATACCTTTCACAGGGTCCCAACAGTCAATATGGGTGTTACCACTATGATTCCTTTTGTAATCATTAATATTTGATGTGATTGCGATTCTTAGTGGCAAGCGTGTTCCCTGGCCACTCCGCTCTCTCCTTTGATATGATATGATTCTTTTTACTCGGTTGTTTATATGTTCCTTTTTTTTAGAGAGACATATCGATCGATTGTCTCATGTCGTACATGATTTCCATTTTACCTAAGAGAACCTAGCTTACATTTTGATTACTCATGGCCACGACGATTTGTCCTCTACCATGTGGTAACTGAGATATGAGCTTGAGATTTCTTAGATGATAGATTACCTATCTCTTTGTCTTCCTCACAGCACCACGCACATATGCGTTGGGGAGTTGTTGAGTTTCTACTTTATCCTACCGACAGACCTATGGTCGAGTAGGGACTTCGCTGTTTCGGGGCCTATGGCCGAGCGAGGGTGCTCTCTTTCTTCTTCTCTTCACCGACAGACCTATGGTCGGGTGATTATTGAATTTTCACTTTTATCCTACTGATAGACCTGTGGCCGGGTAGGGACTCTGCTGTTTCGGGGCCTATGGCCGAGCAGAGGTGCTTTCTTTCCTTCGCTTCACCAACAGACCTATGGTCGGGTGATTGTCGAGCTTCCCTTTATTCTACCGTCAGACCTATGGCCGGGTAGAGACTTTGTTGTCGGGCCTATGGCCGAGCAAAGGTGGATCTTTTCTCTTCATCTTATCGACAGACCCATGGTCGGATAGATGTTGAGCTTCCCGTTTTTGTCCCATCGCTAAACCTATGGTCGGGTGGACATCGGGCTTTTGGTTGGTTACCCGACAGAGTCCCTGAGGGGTACACTTCACCACCTCTTCATTCCCCCTGTTTCCTTTTTACCTGTTAGGGGGTTGTTGAGTTTTCGCTTTATCTTACCGACAGACCTATGGTCGGGTAGGAACCTTGCTGTTTCGGGGCCTATGGCCGAGCGAGGGTGTTTTCTTTTCCTCTTCACCGACAGACCTATGGTAGGGTAGGAACCTTGCTGTTTCGGGGCCTATGGCCGAGCGAGGGTGTTCTCTTTTCCTCTTCACCGACAGACCTATGGTGGGGTGATTGTGCTTTTTGCCTTTATCCTACCGACAGACCTATGGTCGGGTAGAAGCCTTGCTGTTTCGGGGCCTATGGCCGAGCGAGGGTGTTTCTTTTCTTTTTCACCGGCGGACCTATGGTCGGGTGACTGTTCTTCTACCGACAGACCTATGGTCGGGTAGAAGCCTTGATGTTTCGGGGCCTATGGCCGAGCAAGGCCCGCGAGGGTGTTTCCTTTCTTTTTCACCGGCGGACCTATGATCGGATGACTGTTCTTTTACCGACAGACCTGCGGTCGGGTAGAAACCTTGCTGTTTCGGGGCCTATGGCCGAGCGAGAGTGTTTCTTTTCTCTTCACCGACGGACCGATGGTCGGGTGATGGTTCTTTTTCTGCTTTATCTTACCGACAGACCTATGGTCGGGTAGGAACTTCACTGTTTCGGGGCCTATGGCCGAGCGAAGGTGCTTTCTTTGTCCCTTTCGTATCACCGCCGGACTGATGGTAGGGTGATCGTTGATCTTCTTTTCTCTCACCTTCTGACTTTTATTCAGATTAATTATAGACCCTCTCTTTCTTCATTACTTTGATATCCATTGATTGGTTTTAGGATTGATTGCATCCCCCCTTAGTGAATCCTGTTTCTTGAACCTAGAGTTGCATTTTCCTAAAGTTAGGAGGGTCAACGCCAACATATACGGTTCACTTGTTGTTCGCCGCATATGTTGGGGGTCCGTTTGTTGACCTCGTTTTTGGCTCGAGCGTGCTCGGGCACTTTCGACCGAGCTAATCGAACCCCGTCGAGCCCGATTTGAGCTCGAATCGACTCGACTCGAGCTAGATCAGGCTCGAATGTGTTCGATTAGACTCAGTTATTTTGTTTTAGTCGCATCGTGTCCGATTCGATTTAAATTAATAATTATTCTAAATCCAATTTCATTTGATTAATTTTGTTGAGTTGGCTCGAGCCCGAATCAACTCGAATCGAGTCAAGATTGGACTCAAATCTAGCCCGATCTCAGCCAATTTAGTTTGATTCAGCTCAATTTGGTTCCTCTAAACTCCGGCTAACTTTCTAAAATATTTTGAATTCATTCACTAAATCTAGTAATTGTGTCGACGGTGGTGATCGAGTGAGATCTGCGATTCGGCCGAAATCGTGCTGATCAGAAGATTTCTGCGATTCAGACAGACATCAGACATCGAGCGAAGAACAAAGCTGTTTAAAGGAATTTCGGTGGCTGGAGCACGATGGCGAAGAAGGGCGGGCTTCCTTTTCTAGCGACGACTTTGTTACCTAGACCGAAGGCTCTCGTTTTGGGGATTTTTTTTTCTCTCTTCCTCTCCCCCTCTCACACCGGCTCCCTAGCTCGATTCTCTCTCACGCACCCCCGCTCCCTTTCTCACGACCGACTCCCTTCCTCCTGCTCTTGTTCGGAAATCCACCCAGCTACCCGACTCCCTCTGCTCCCGTCGCCTAGACGGACCCCGACCTTGCTCCGGGCCGAACCCGAGCTCGACGGCAGCCACTTGAGTCCTGCTCCCGTCCGAACCTAGCAGCTACCCGAGCTCGATGCCTGGACGGACCCCGACAGACACTTCTCCCTTCGGCAGCAGACCCCGACATCTCCGGCTGAGCCCGTCGCATTCCCTTCTTGCCGGACCGAT